>NC_133620.1:225250529-225358029 GCF_048593235.1 Sminthopsis crassicaudata
ATTATGAAAGTCAGCAACAACAGAAATGCTAAAAGAAGATCACTAATCATCCACACATGCTCTCAAGGCTCATGTATCTATCCCGGAGGTAATTTTCCTCAGTTTTAATTTTAAATCACCAGAGCAGTTTGAGTCCACAGTCTACTCCATGGGAGAGATAACCGGTTCTTTGGCCCACATGAGGTGGGTCGAGTCTTTCTCCTTAGTTTTCATACCGATGTCCAACATCAGAGTCTTGGAAAGGTCCCTCCCCAGAGGAGGTGAGTTTTTCCTCTTTCCACATCTAGATTAGCATCCAGTCTCCAGACTGAAATCTGTGTAAAGGGAATCCCAATGATGAAGTCTGAGCAATCAGCCCTTTATTCTGCAACACAATCAAATGTTTTGCCAAAGAATACACACAATTCCTGAAGAACTTGCCTCTACTGTCAAATATGGGGTTCAAGTATCCTTCTCCTGTCCCAGAATAAGGATGTCCAAAGAAGAGTTAATTCAATATCTCTCTAGGGTTTGGACCTAATTCTAAGTAGGGTCAAGAGGAGGCATTTAGTCCATGACAATTGTATTTCATGCCAATTTAGTAAGTTGCCTCTTGATCTCCTGGTTCATTCTTTCTACCTTACCCAAGAAAAGAGGGTGCCACGGAGTGTAAAATTCCCAGGCCTTTAGAAGTAAAGTGAATCCCCTAGTTTGAGTCTATACTCTCCATCATCCCATATCTGGGAATAATTGGTTACAATAAGATCTTACTAATGGCCTAAACAGTAGTTTGGGTCACAGGGAAAGCCTCAACCTACGAGGTCAGAGAATCTACTATGACAAACAAGTATACAAGGTGACCTGCCAAGGTATGCTCTGAAAAGGCCTAATTCCCAGGGCCCTCCCTCCTGCTGGGTTCCTGGCACTGGACAGACTTAGTCATCCTTTGACAAATAAGGTAACCATCTACCAGTTGGCATGCAAGGATATATAGGGCAGGAAATACAAACCAGGACGATATGGCATCACACAGATTTTGGATGTCCCAGTCATTGCCCTGGTGAAGCTGCTGAAAATCTGTCTCATACCTGCTTTATTCAACACTTCCCAATCATCAGAGAGATATTATTTACCATTACATTCCTTCTAGGTTCCCACTGCTCAGGCCCATCATTTCTTTTCTTCTGACAAAGGTGGAGCAGCTAGACTTGGGAAAATAGGAAATCAAGATCAGCAGAGGGTCAGTCCATTCAGGTTCTTCATTCCCTGCCCTCCTTGCTTCCTCATCTGCAAGGCAGTTTCCTCTAGTTCCATCCATTTACATGTATAATAGCAATGGTTTCAGGAAGTAAGAGGTTCTTGAACACTTGTAATTCTTTCCCTTGCTATTAATCATACCTCTCTCTTCCTAAATTTTCCCAAATACTTGCACCACTCCCCAGGTATACTTGTAATTAATATAAATATTCCCTTCTTTCTTTTCCAATAACTTCAGGGCTTCATTGAGTACATAAAGTACACATGTTTTAAACAATCTGCCAGCCTTAAGTACAGCACTCTTATTTCCATCAATTACAGCATATGCATGTCTTCTTTTTCCTTCCCTCACTATGGAGCATCCATCTATGAATAAATTACTAACCACTGGGATTGGAGTATTAAAGGGAGATCTGACCACCATGCTCAGGTCCTTTGATCTGATTCCTGTAGGGGTTGCATTTACTTGGCCTCAGAGGGCACACTCAGTCCTCCCGGGTCAGCACTTAAGATATTTCTTCTGAGTGGGGCACCTGCCCAAACAAAACAACAGTATTTAATCCCTTTATATTTTGGTACTTCATCCCAATTCTTAACTTATTTCCTAAAGGGCTATCTATCAGGACACTATAGGTTTTTAGAGCCAGCTACCTTAGATTGTTCCTCTCCCATGGTTCACAATATTTTGCCTCCTTTGATGGAGGATGAGGACTCACTTGATTTTGCCAAAGGGGAATTGGAGCACCCTTACGGACTTAAATCTCTTAGAGTCTCCCAACCCTAGTCACCCAGGCTACTTATCAGTTCTTGACAAAAGGAAAGCGCTCTCATGGACTTGAACCATTTAGAGTTCCCTATGCTCACCAGTTCTTGCTTACCTGGGTTGTGCATGCAAACTTACATAACTAATTTCAAACTTTTCTCCACTGGTTTATCTCCTGAGCTAAATTAATTCTCTATCTTTGCTAGCCTGGTCCAGAACTCTACTTACTTTCATTTTTGCTTTTCGAGTGTCTCTCTTCAGGAATTTACCTGATCAAAGCAGGAGCTCCCTAGCCAAGTCTAAAGACCACTGGAAATACTCCAATGTGTGTCTGCCCAAGAATTCAATCGGGAGAGAACCCTCATGAACAGGAAATATCCCGAACGAGTCCCCAAAGTTTTGTGGGATGGTTTACCCAAACTGAAATCAGAGACTCTCAAGGTAGAAAAGCAAAAAGGATTTATTATAATCTCACAAGAAAGGGCAACTCCCATTAGGTAAGGTGTCATTAGTAGAGGAGTAGGAAGTGTATATTGCAGAGAATGGATTTTATATTGCCCTAGCACAGAATTCCCCCACCCCCTTCTGACTTTTTCTCCCATTTGGCTGGAAGTCCAGGCTCATACGCTAAACATGGAAATCTACCAAAAGATTCAAAATCTACCCAGAAACTTTCAAAATCTACCAAGAGACTATAAATAAGGAAGCTAATGATACTAGCCAATGACACACTCTTTAACATATTTGGAATCAGTACTTTAGCCAGAAGATATTTCTTCTGTGCGGGGCACCTGCCCAAACAAAACAACAGTATTTAAATCCTTTATATTTTGGTACTTCATCTGGTACTTCTAATTTGGCAAAAAGGAAAGGGGGAAGAAAAATATGTGTTTGCCCAAGATAAGCTAGTACAACTTTTTATTGCAAAACTTCAAATTATAATGAGGACATAGCTCAGAATCAGTCTTATGAGGGGTCTTCATTCAGCTTATCCCATTCAAGAGGGACAGAGGGAAGAACAGACAGAGGTATAGGTGTGGGTGCAGGTGCACACCTCAAAGAGTCCTTTATTTATAAATTCTAAGATTGCTTCCTTAGCTGACTTTTATGTAAGTTAGTTAATGAGTCAGACTCTTAGATACCTACCTAAAGAATGTCCTATCCATGGCTTTCTTCAACAATGAGATGATGCAAATCAGTTCCAATTGTTCAGTGATGAAGAAATCCATTTACACCCAGAGAGAGGGCTGTGGGAACTGGGGATAGACCACATTTTCACTCTTTCTGTTGATATTTGCTTGCATTTTATTTTCCTTCTCAGGCTTTTTTATTTCTAAATATGATTTTTTTCTTGTACATCAAGATAATTGTATAAATATGTATACATATATTGGATTTAATATATATTTTAACATATTTAACATGTATTGGACTAACTGCCATCTGGGGAAAGGTGTTGGGGGAAGGAGGGAAAAATTTGCAAGGTCATTGTTGAAAAATTACCCATGCATATGTTTTGTAAATAAAAAAAATAAAAAGCTTTAATAAAAAATAATAATAAAAAATAAAAATAAAATATAATAAATAATAAAATAAATTTTTAAAAATTTTAAATAAATAAAAATAATAAAGTAATAAAAATTAAAATTAAAAATTAATAAAGTAGGTCTTATCACTGTGTTTCTGAACAAGTAGCATAAAGAAGTTCTATATCATTTTTTTGTTGTTGAGGCAATTGGGGTTAAGTGACTTGCTCAGGGTCACACAGCCAGGAAGTGTTAAGTGTCTGAGGCCAGATTTGAACTCGGGTCCTCCTGACTTCAGAGCTGGTGCTATAACCATTACACAACTAGCTGCCCTATAACATAAAGAAGTTAAAAAAAAAAAAAAAAAACACCTTATCATATTCTTGAGTGGCTGTTGAGACTTAGTTCCAGACTAAGCTAAATGGACTTCTGTCTGCTCCTTTCTCTTTCTGAACATTTTCTGTCTCTATTTTCAATTTCCTCTATTACCCAAAGAAAAAGACTATAGTGGCCTCTCAAAGGACATTTAAAAGAATGTGCTGCCTTGAAAGTTGTTTAAAAACAGACATTCCAAAAAATGATGTGAGAATTACAGCATCCCTGGAATAAGTATATCGCCTCCCAAATGCCTACTTTGCGGTATGTAACACTCATTTGAATGTATAAGTTCTGGTATGTTAAAAATAAATAAATAAATCAGATGTTATTTTATATCTTGTGTTGTTGACAATTTTAGGTTCTTAAAAATATCTTCTTTCAAGTGAAACTGGTGATTCCTGTGCCAAAATATAAAAGACTTAGAAAATGCTCTAAATCTAGTTTTGTTAAAGACCTCAGGGACCCAGCTAGTTTTGTCTGACAGGGACACTTTACCTTTACAAAAATTGCTACATTCTCTTTGGAACAAAATACCCTAAACTCATAATATCCACAGAATACACTTTTTCTTTTCCTATTTCTTATCTGCTGGCAACATGTTTTTAAAAAGGGAATTTTTTTATCATATAAGATTATGAACAAAGAAATAGGCACAGCAATTCTATCTGTTCTTTTAAAAGTAAATAATATAAGGAGAAGAATTAGATGCACAGGTTTTTTTCTTACTTATAATGTGAGATTTTTTATGTACTGATAAGTTTTACTGGATTTTTTTAATATAAAAAAATCTGTTACAAGCCATCACTCTGGGAGGAATCCAGGGGAAAATTTGCATGACAAAAAAAAGATATCAATGAAAATACATAATTTTTTAAAAGAGTAAGTAATACATTAAAGGCATATAATCCTTTTATTTTCACTGAACTATCACCTATTATTTCACAGTTTCTTTATTTTCTTTCTTTTTTTTTAATACATGAGGAATTGAGGGACACAGATGGAACAAGAATTCAGGTCCCCTAAAGATAGCAGGGAATGTCAGTATTACCAACAACACAGCTACTACCCATTGAGAAAAAAAGGCAGAGGACATAGCCAACACTTCTATTATGATTATAATTAGACCTTGCAGTAGCTAAACTTTGAGTATGTCAAAATGTGATCTTGATACCTCCAACTCCCATCATTACCCCCTCTTCATTCCTCCCACTCTTTACTTCAAGACAATTTGCTTCCTTGGGCCACTGATTCTTTCAATTCATCTTTCAATTAATCAATGCATCTTCCCAATTTAATTCTGATTCTCCAGTTCACACAGGCTCAAAAATGTCTCTTACTTCACAGCCCCACCTTCTTCCTCTCACTCTAACTACCAACAGTGGGCTAAGTTTCAAAAGAATTTAACAAAAAAAACCCAGAAACTAGAAAATAAATTTATAGGGCAAAGATAGAAAGATCAGGTGCTTCAAATCACAAATATGTTAATTTTATGACTTATTGCACCCCATTATTGAACTATATGGCTTAGGGGGGTTCCCAAACTATGGCCTGTAGGCCCGCTGAGGACGTTTATGTGGCCCCCGTCAGGTTATGGCAAATGGGCTGAGGGGCCTCCCACAGTCTGAGGGACAGTGACCTGGCCCCTATTTTAAAAGTTTGAGGACCACTAGATTATCTCAACAGATTGTTTGTGACACTCCCAAGACTGGATAGCTTAGGGTTATTGCTACATCCTCCCTAGAATCTATATATATAATCTATATCCCATCAATTCTAATTTATATAGAATCATTAGTAATGTTATAGGATCATTCAGCAAAGACTGCTATGAACTTGGCGTCAAAGTGATAAGTTATAGCTCCTAGGGAGAATGTAGCAATTTCTAAAAAGTCCCAAGACTATCAGGTCTTGGGAATACCATGCACAACGCAGGCTATCAAAGAACAATCTGTTGGTCAGTAAGTCATAGAAATTCAATGGTGGGAGCTCCTTCACCTCTATTCAATACTCTTTAAGAAGCCATAGAATTCATTAATGGCTGCAACTCCACCACTACTACTCCACAATTGTACCTCTAAATCATAAAATTAGCATATCAGTTACTTGAACTTGATCTTTCCTTTCTCTTTTCTATAAAAGTATCTTCTTGCTTTAGGATTTTTATTAAATTCCTTTGGAACTTAGCCCGCTTCAATTGGCATTACAATTTTAATAAAGTTTGCCCCTGAACTTGGAGATGAATCCAAACCAGCAAATTCTTTTGAGATACCTCACAACACTAATCTGAAACCTTTTGGGGTGTCCTTTGAACATATATATGTTTGATTTGTATACCTAGTATATATATATATGTTTGATTTGTATACCTATTATATATATATATATATGTTTGATTTGTATACCTATTATATATATATGTTTGATTTGTATACCTATTATATATATATATATGTTTGATTTGTATACCTATTATATATATATATATGTTTGATTTGTATACCTATTATATATATATGTTTGATTTGTATACCTATTATATATATATATATGTTTGATTTGTATACCTATTATATATATATATATATGTTTGATTTGTATATCTATTATATATATATATATATGTTTGATTTGTATACCTATTATATATATATATATATGTTTGATTTGTATATCTATTATATATATATATATGTTTGATTTGTATACCTATTATATATATATGTTTGATTTGTATACCTATTATATATATATGTTTGATTTGTATACCTATTATATATATATGTTTGATTTGTATACCTATTATATATATATGTTTGATTTGTATACCTATTATATATATATATATATGTTTGATTTTTATACCTATTTTATACATATATATGTTTGATTTGTATACCTATTATATATGTATATGTTTGATTTGTATACCTATTATATATATATATGTTTGATTTGTATATCTATTATATATATATATATGTTTGATTTGTATACCTATTATATATATATATATGTTTGATTTGTATATCTATTATATATATATATATGTTTGATTTGTATACCTACTATATATATATGTTTGATTTGTATACCTATTATATATATATGTTTGATTTGTATACCTATTATATATATATGTTTGATTTGTATACCTATTATATATATATGTTTGATTTGTATACCTATTATATATATGTTTGATTTGTATACCTATTATATATATATGTTTGATTTGTATACCTATTATATATATATATATGTTTGATTTTTATACCTATTTTATACATATATATGTTTGATTTGTATACCTATTATATATGTATATGTTTGATTTGTATACCTATTATATATATATATATATGTTTGATTTGTATACCTATTATATATATATGTTTGATTTGTATACCTATTATATATATATGTTTGATTTGTATACCTATTATATATGTATATGTTTGATTTGTATACCTATTATATATATATATATATATATATATGTTTGATTTGTATACCTATTATATATATATGTTTGATTTGTATACCTATTATATATATATGTTTGATTTGTATACCTATTATATATATGTTTGATTTGTATACCTATTATATATATATGTTTGATTTGTATACCTATTATATATATATATATATATGTTTGATTTGTATACCTATTATATATATATATATATATTTGATTTGTATATCTATTATATATATATATGTTTGATTTGTATACCTATTATATATATATATATGTTTGATTTGTATATCTATTATATATATATATGTTTGATTTGTATACCTATTATATATATATGTTTGATTTGTATACCTATTATATATATATGTTTGATTTGTATACCTATTATATATATGTTTGATTTGTATACCTATTATATATATATATGTTTGATTTGTATACCTATTATATATATATATATATGTTTGATTTTTATACCTATTTTATACATATATATGTTTGATTTGTATACCTATTATATATGTATATGTTTGATTTGTATACCTATTATATATATATATATATATATATATGTTTGATTTGTATACCTATTATATATATATATGTTTGATTTGTATACCTATTATATATATATGTTTGATTTGTATACCTATTATATATATGTTTGATTTGTATACCTATTATATATATATGTTTGATTTGTATACCTATTATATATATGTTTGATTTGTATACCTATTATATATATATGTTTGATTTGTATACCTATTATATATATATATATATATGTTTGATTTGTATACCTATTATATATATATATATATGTTTGATTTGTATATCTATTATATATATATATGTTTGATTTGTATACCTATTATATATATATATATGTTTGATTTGTATATCTATTATATATATATATGTTTGATTTGTATACCTATTATATATATATGTTTGATTTGTATACCTATTATATATATATGTTTGATTTGTATACCTATTATATATATGTTTGATTTGTATACCTATTATATATATATATGTTTGATTTGTATACCTATTATATATATATATATATGTTTGATTTTTATACCTATTTTATACATATATATGTTTGATTTGTATACCTATTATATATGTATATGTTTGATTTGTATACCTATTATATATATATATATATATATATATATATATATGTTTGATTTGTATACCTATTATATATATATATGTTTGATTTGTATACCTATTATATATATATGTTTGATTTGTATACCTATTATATATATGTTTGATTTGTATACCTATTATATATATATGTTTGATTTGTATACCTATTATATATATGTTTGATTTGTATACCTATTATATATATATGTTTGATTTGTATACCTATTATATATATATATGTTTGATTTTTATACCTATTTTATACATATATATGTTTGATTTGTATACCTATTATATATGTATATGTTTGATTTGTATACCTATTATATATATATATGTTTGATTTGTATACCTATTATATATATATGTTTGATTTGTATACCTATTATATATATATGTTTGATTTGTATACCTATTATATATATATATGTTTGATTTGTATACCTATTATATATATGTTTGATTTGTATACCTATTATATATATATGTTTGATTTGTATACCTATTATATATATATATGTTTGATTTGTATACCTATTATATATATATATATGTTTGATTTGTATATCTATTATATATATATATATATATTTTTGATTTGTATACCTATTATATATATATGTTTGATTTGTATACCTATTATATATATATATATATATATATATGTTTGATTTGTATACCTATTTTATACATATATATGTTTGATTTGTATACCTATTATATATGTATATGTTTGATTTGTATACCTATTATATATATATGTTTGATTTGTATACCTATTATATATATATGTTTGATTTGTATACCTATTATATATATATGTTTGATTTGTATACCTATTATATATATATATATGTTTGATTTGTATACCTATTATATATATATGTTTGATTTGTATACCTATTATATATATATGTTTGATTTGTATACCTATTATATATATATGTTTGATTTTTATACCTATTTTATACATATATATGTTTGATTTGTATACCTATTATATATATATATATGTTTGATTTGTATATCTATTATATATATATATGTTTGATTTGTATACCTATTATATATATATATGTTTGATTTGTATACCTATTATATATATATATATGTTTGATTTGTATATCTATTATATATATATATGTTTGATTTGTATACCTATTATATATATATGTTTGATTTGTATACCTATTATATATATATGTTTGATTTGTATACCTATTATATATATGTTTGATTTGTATACCTATTATATATATATATGTTTGATTTGTATACCTATTATATATATATATATATGTTTGATTTTTATACCTATTTTATACATATATATGTTTGATTTGTATACCTATTATATATGTATATGTTTGATTTGTATACCTATTATATATATATATATATATATATATATATATATATGTTTGATTTGTATACCTATTATATATATATATGTTTGATTTGTATACCTATTATATATATATGTTTGATTTGTATACCTATTATATATATGTTTGATTTGTATACCTATTATATATATATGTTTGATTTGTATACCTATTATATATATGTTTGATTTGTATACCTATTATATATATATGTTTGATTTGTATACCTATTATATATATATATATGTTTGATTTTTATACCTATTTTATACATATATATGTTTGATTTGTATACCTATTATATATGTATATGTTTGATTTGTATACCTATTATATATATATATGTTTGATTTGTATACCTATTATATATATATGTTTGATTTGTATACCTATTATATATATATGTTTGATTTGTATACCTATTATATATATATATGTTTGATTTGTATACCTATTATATATATGTTTGATTTGTATACCTATTATATATATATGTTTGATTTGTATACCTATTATATATATATATGTTTGATTTGTATACCTATTATATATATATATATGTTTGATTTGTATATCTATTATATATATATATATATATTTTTGATTTGTATACCTATTATATATATATGTTTGATTTGTATACCTATTATATATATATATATATATATATATGTTTGATTTGTATACCTATTTTATACATATATATGTTTGATTTGTATACCTATTATATATGTATATGTTTGATTTGTATACCTATTATATATATATATGTTTGATTTGTATACCTATTATATATATATGTTTGATTTGTATACCTATTATATATATATGTTTGATTTGTATACCTATTATATATATATATATGTTTGATTTGTATACCTATTATATATATATGTTTGATTTGTATACCTATTATATATATATGTTTGATTTGTATACCTATTATATATATATGTTTGATTTTTATACCTATTTTATACATATATATGTTTGATTTGTATACCTATTATATATATATATATGTTTGATTTGTATATCTATTATATATATATATGTTTGATTTGTATACCTATTATATATATATATGTTTGATTTGTATACCTATTATATATATATATATGTTTGATTTTTATACCTATTTTATACATATATATGTTTGATTTGTATACCTATTATATATATATGTGTTTGATTTGTATACCTATTATATATATATATGTTTGATTTGTATACCTATTTTATACATATATATGTTTGATTTGTATACCTATTATATATATATGTTTGATTTGTATACCTATTATATATATATGTTTGATTTGTATACCTATTATATATATATATATATATATATATATATATGTTTGATTTGTATACCTATTATACATATATATGTTTGATTTGTATACCTATTATATATATATATATGTTTGATTTGTATACCTATTATATATATATATGTTTGATTTGTATACCTATTATATATATATATATGTTTGATTTGTATACCTATTATATATATATGTTTGATTTGTATACCTATTATATATATATATGTTTGATTTGTATATCTATTATATATATATATATATGTTTGATTTTTATATCTATTATATATATATATGTTTGATTTGTATATCTATTATATATATGCTTGATTTGTCTATTGTAACGAGCTGTCGTCTCCAGAAGCTGCTGGATCGCTCTCTGGGAAGAGATCTGCTGTGTCTTCTACTCAAATCTCTCCGACAGATTCTTCTTCCTGTAATGAACCGTTGTCTCCAGGCAGTTGCTGTTAACTCTTGTCCAAAGAAGTTACTTCCCTTCCTGCAGAGAGCCCCGTCAAGCCTGATGCAATTCAGAGTCCTCCTCTTTCTCTGAGAGTCCTCTCTTTTATTCTCCCAGAGAATGGGCGTGGGATAATGCAAGGGCTTCTGGGAAGAACCACCCCAGCCAATGAGCTTGCCCCCTCTATCAAGTCAACCTGAGTTCTCACCTTGTAATTGTCCAGAAAACCTCAGTTCTCACTTAGTAATCCTAACATCTCCCCCTTTCTTTTGATTTAGAACATAGGACAGTCATGACCTTGAAACATAAATCCATCAATATGGGAAGTATTACAGATAATTACATAAATTACATAAGCACATAGTAACATAGTAACGTAACACATGCTAGAAGTATATAACATAATCATAAATTGAAAATTTATAAATGTCCATAAGTCCATTGTCCATTAGTCTCATCTTGTGTGAGGAAGTCCAATGATTCCTGCTGGTTTTTAAAGTTCTTTAACAGTCTTCTTATTATCCATGCTCTTTCAGTGTCAGATGTTTCTTAGATCTTCTCCTTTATTTTGAGGCCTTTCTCTTTTTCTGTCTCTCTCTGATGGACAAGGCGAATATGACTCGTTGGCACCCATCTGATTCCTTCTCCTGCTGAAGAAATACAAGCAAACCCTCTCCCCCAGGCAGTTAACCTATCTGGTCCCTTCCATTCACCACTTTCTGGATCTCTCCACATCACCTGGCGATTATCTAAGGACAGTGGAGATGCTCTCACTGGACACTGCCCTTCTGGTGGGTTATAAAACCTGTCTGCTGGAGCCAGTGCATCTTTGTCAAAAATTAGAAAATTAATGGTATAGAGAACTAAATTTAGAAGTTCCCTAGGGCTACCTGTGGCTCCCCCTTTCTTTTGTTTTTGGAGGAGTGTCTTAATATCTCTGTTTCTTCTCTCTACTATTGCCTGCCCTTGAGGATTAAAGGGTATGCCCGTGGTATGTAAAATCTTATACTGTGCACAAAAGTGTGTAAAATGTTTGGACGTATATGCAGGTCCATTGTCTGTTTTTATTGCTTGTGGCACACCCATAATTGCAAAAGCCTGTATAAGGAATTCAGTGACCACTCGGGCTGTCTCTTTTGCTGCTGGCATTGCAAATGTGAATCCTGAAAAGGTGTCTACCACAACATGAATAAAAGATAGACGACCAAAAGATTTATAATGGGTCACATCCATTTGCCAGATTTCATTGGGTCTCAAACCACGAGGATTCTTTCCTGGAGGGAGTGTAGGAGCGTGGAAAGGAAGACAAGCTGTACAGCTTTTTACTATGCTCCTAGCTTCCTCTCTTGTGATTCCAAATTGTAAACGTAAAGCTCGAGCAGCCTGATGATATTTAGAATGAGATTCTTGTGCTTCCTGAAATAAAGGACTACTGGCTAACATGGTTAGAAGGCTATCTGCCTTTGAATTTCCATCAAAAATGGGACCTGGAAGTCCACTATGTGAGTGGACATGCAAGATATAAATCTTGCCTGGATGTTTTCTCACTTGCTCTTGAAGTTCCTTAAAGAGCTGATAAATATTGGAGGCTGCAAATTTTATTTGGGCTGTGGCGATTCTTTGTACTACACCTACTGAATAGGCTGAATCAGTAATTATATTTACGTCTCCTGGGTAATAAGTGAGAGCTAGCATGATAGCAAATAATTCATTCTGTTGAGTGGATTGAAAAGGAGTCCTGATTACTCTCTTTATGGTTAAATCATGAGAGTATATGGCACAAATATTTTCTTTGGAGGCATCTGTAAAGATTGTTGGTCCTTTAAGAGGAACCTTAGAAACCTTTTCTTCAAAAATCCATCGCCAATTATGTAGTAGCCGGGTAATCTTTAATGGAGATCCATGTGCAAAATTTGGAGCGGTGGCTAATAAAATTTGCCATTCTGGGATGGTCTCACAGCATACATTAATCTGTGCGTTAGTATAGAATGTGTATATTTTTTCAGGACTTATCCCAGATAATTGTGTTACTCTCTTAATAGCCTTTAATAAAATCCTAGCCACAAGCACTGGGTAAGGTGTAAGGCTTTGTTCTGGTTGTGCTGGGAGGTTCACCCACTCAATCACTCTGTCTCCTTGGTGAAGGACTGCTGTGGGTGCCTCTTTTGTAGCAAAAACTGATATTTCCAAGGGTTTTTGAGTGACTCTTTCAACCACATTGGATAAAGCCAGTTCAACTTCTCTCAAAGCCTTTTGTGCTTCTTTTGTAAGCTGGCGTGGTGAATTTAAAGCACTGTCTCCCCTTAAAATGTCATATAGTGGTTGTAGTTGATTGGTAGTTAAGCCTAACACTGGACGCATCCATTGGATATCTCCTATTAATTTTTGAAAGTCATTTAAGGTGTTCAACTTCTCTGTTCTTAAAGAAAGCTTTTGTACTGTGAGTGTCTTAGGATATACTTCATATCCTAAATATTGAAAAGGAGCATGTCTTTGAATTTTTTCTGTAGCTATATGCAGTTTGTAGTACTTTAATGTTTCCATGGTCCTTTGTAGACATGCCTCTAACATTTGTTCCTCAGGTGCACATCCCAAAATATCATCCATATAATGTAACAATATTACTTTTGGAAAGGCTTTTCTTACTGGAGCAAGAGCAGCTGCAACATACATTTGGCACATAGTAGGGCTGTTTTTCATTCCCTGTGGCAAAACTGTCCATTCATATCTTTTATAAGGCTCAGCCAAATTAACACTAGGCACTGAAAAAGCAAATCTTTTCATATCCTCCTTATCTAGAGGAATAGAATAGAAACAATCCTTAATGTCTATAACCCATAGAGGCCATTCTCTTGGCAACTGAGTAGGAGATGGAAGTCCAGGCTGAAGAGTTCCCATAGTTTCCATCTGTTCATTTACTCTTCTTAGATCAGTTATCATCCTCCATTTTCCAGATTTCTTTTTCACCACAAATACTGGGGAATTCCAAGGACTTAGAGAAGGCCGCAAGTGTCCTTGGTCAAGTTGTTCTTGCACTATGTCTAATAAGGCCTGAATTTTATCACTTCTTAAGGGCCACTGTTCTACCCACACTGGTGAATCAGTCTTCCACTGAATAGGAACTGGTGAAAGTGCAGGTAGGCCTTCAACAGCAGCCCTGCCTAAAAAGCCGAAGTGCTTATTTGTAATCCTATCTGCTGTAAAATGTCTCTTCCCCACAGATTGATGGGGATTTTTTCAACCACAAAAGGAGTAAAAGCTCCTGTTTCTCCTTCAAATACCCATCTCAAAGGTCTAGCACTAACTTCTGCTGCTATTGATCCTCCCACCCCAGACATATAGGTGTCTGCTTTAATCTTTGGCCAGTGAACGGGCCAATTGGCACCTCTAATAACTGTACGATCTGCACCCGTGTCTACCAATCCTTCAAATGGTATTCCGTTTATATAAATAGTAAGCATAGGTCGGTCAGCTGTCACAGCTGCTGTCCAATATATTCCTGGATTTTGTTCATTGGAGTCAAAATCTAGGCGACTATCACTAGGTTGCTTATTAGGGGTCCGTAACAATAAGCCTGATGCTACTACTTCTCCTGGTTGATAAATCACACGTTGTCTGCCTGTGTTAGTGACTGGGATATTAGATACACGTTCTCCAGTCTCCCACATCAGTGTATGGATGGACACTGTTTTGTAGGCACTCTCAGAAGGTGAAATGGTCAAGCCTACTGTGCCTGGAGGCAAAGGATCCATAGGCTCAACAGGAACAGATTTCACTTCTCCAGGGAGTATCTCGGTAGTCTCTACTGCACACAACTCTATTTTTCCTAATTTCAATCCCTTTCTTCCATCTGATTGCCTTTTGGCTGATTGATCGTGTCTTAAAATTCTCTGGATGTAACCTCGGCTGCCATCATGCCCCACTTGGGGGGCTGAAGCTGGGTCCCACCTGTCATTTCCCTGGGTCAATCTACATTCGGAGGCCCAGTGGAGGCCCTTGTGACATTTTGGACATGGAGTTTTAGGTCTTCTCTCACCCTGTCTTCTCACTGTATCTCCATATCTACACTGAGCTCTTAGATGCCCAATTTTTCCACATTGAAAACATCGCCGAGTTTCTCTAGAAGTCCCTTGCCAGGAGGGACCCTGCCTTTCCACATTCATCATAGTCCGGGTGTAAAAAGCATTTGTTCCCACTGTAGCACAGCGTCTTATGATCTCCTCTAAAGGAGCATCTTTGTCTAATCCCCATATAATTCTTTTGCAAATCTCATTGGCATTTTCCTTAGCCAGATGTCTGGTCATTATTTCTGTAGCTGAATTTTCTCCAATAGTTCTTTTGACAGCAGTTTGCAAACGTCCCACAAAATCTGCAAAAGGTTCATTGGGACCTTGCTGTATTTTAGTGAAAGCCTCTCCACGATCTTTCTGTCCAGGAAGGACACCCCAAGCTTTTATTGCAGCCTTAGCAATTTGCTCATATATTGTCATGGTATAATTAATCTGTTCCGAATTCTCTCCATACTGACCTTCACCAGCTAAGTGCTCAAAAGTGAATTGTGTGTTAACTCCTATTTCCAAATTGCATCTGACTTGAATTTTACATAATTCATGAAATTCCGCAAGCCATAATAAATTTTCTCCAGGTTCCAGACATGTCCTTGCTATGGATTTCCAATCATTCGGGGTTAGGACTTCATAAGACAAACCATCTAGTAACATTTTGACATAAGCTGATGTAGCCCCATAAAGGGTACAACCTTTTTTCAAATCCTTAATTGTATTCAAATCTAAAGGTGCATATCTTCTCCTTTTTTTACCTACAGAGTCAGTATTTTCAATCACAGGATATGCATGTATAAAATCACTTATATCCTGTCCTTCTCTCTTAGCTTTAACCAATGCTTTTTCTAATCTTGTCATAGGCTTAGGCTTCTTCACAGGCAATTCTGTTTGTGTTTCTGCCTCTTCCCCTCTTTCTTCCTCCATCTCTGAAGGTGGGGTTGATGTGGGCCTGTCAATAATCTGTTCTCTAGGCAGGGTTGAAGCTTCTTCAAGAGAATCATACCATAATTCCTCATTTAAATCCTCTTGCTCTAGGGAAAGATCTTGATCTTTCCTTTTTTCCTCACACTTCCTCCTCTGTTCATTTTTAGAACTTTTCCTTCTCCTACAACTTGCTTGATAGTTTAAGGCTAATTGAACTATGTTGTAGATATAAAATACTTCTGCAGAAATTGAACGAGGCCCATTTTTTGCTTGAAATTCTTTCATTTCATATCCCACTAGCTTCCATTTATCTACATCTATCTTTTCTTCCTCTAAGAACCAAGGGGATGTGCGTCTTAATGCAGCCAAGAGTTTAGCAATCTGTACCCAGGTTACAAGTAAACTCTGCTCCTCAATTATCTTGATTATACTCTCTATAGTACCACTCCTGAATGGAGCTGAGGTTGCGTCTGGGGCTGAGGTTGAGTCGGCTGAGGTCCAGGGATTGAATATAGCTAACATCTGCCCCATTTCAGCTATAAGAGATTCCTGGTTTAGCCCTTAACAAGTTAAGTTCCTTATTTATCTATTAGCACGCTCACTTAATCTTTAACAAAGTTTCCTCGTTACTCACGGTTCTGGGTCAGAGAGACTGAGATCTAGATTGGAAGCTTTTCCACTGGAATCAGGACTGTGTCTGTCCCTGTTCGGGCGCCAAATTGCAAAGGTCTGGTCTAGCTCCTCTTGTCAGGATAAGTAAAAGTCCTTGCCCCACGTGTGGACGCCAATTGTAACGAGCTGTCGTCTCCAGAAGCTGCTGGATCGCTCTCTGGGAAGAGATCTGCTGTGTCTTCTACTCAAATCTCTCCGACAGATTCTTCTTCCTGTAATGAACCGTTGTCTCCAGGCAGTTGCTGTTAACTCTTGTCCAAAGAAGTGACTTCCCTTCCTGCAGAGAGCCCCGTCAAGCCTGATGCAATTCAGAGTCCTCCTCTTTCTCTGAGAGTCCTCTCTTTTATTCTCCCAGAGAATGGGCGTGGGATAATGCAAGGGCTTCTGGGAAGAACCACCCCAGCCAATGAGCTTGCCCCCTCTATCAAGTCAACCTGAGTTCTCACCTTGTAATTGTCCAGAAAACCTCAGTTCTCACTTAGTAATCCTAACAGTCTATCTATTATATATATGTTTGATTTGTATACCTATTATATATATGTTTGATTTGTCTATCTATTATATATATGTTTGATTTGTATACCTATTATATATATGTTTGATTTGTCTATCTATTATATATATGTTTGATTTGTATACCTATTATATATATATGTTTGATTTGTCTATCTATTATGTATATATATATATGTTTGATTTGTATACCTATTATATATATGTTTGATTTGTCTATCTATTATATATATGTTTGATTTGTATACCTATTATATATATGTTTGATTTGTCTATCTATTATGTATATATATATGTTTGATTTGTATACCTATTATATATATATATGTTTGATTTGTATACCTATTTTATATATATGTTTGATTTGTATACCTATTATATATATATTTGAATTATATATCTATTATATATATTTGATTTATATATCTATTATATATATGTTTGATTTATATACCTATTATATATATATATGTTTGATTTGTATACCTACTATATATATATTTGATTTATATATCTATTATATATACATTTGATTTATATATCTATTATATATATATATGTTTGATTTGTCTATCTATTATGTATATATATATGTTTGATTTGTATACCTATTATATATATATATGTTTGATTTGTATACCTATTTTATATATATGTTTGATTTGTATACCTATTATATATATATTTGAATTATATATCTATTATATATATTTGATTTATATATCTATTATATATATGTTTGATTTATATACCTATTATATATATATATGTTTGATTTGTATACCTACTATATATATATTTGATTTATATATCTATTATATATACATTTGATTTATATATCTATTATATATATATATATATGTTTGATTTCTATACCTGTTATGTATATATGTTTGATTTGTATACCTATTATATATATGTATGTTTGATTTCTATACCTATTATACATTTATAATAGGTATAGAAATCAAACATTTACAGATAATAGATTATCATTTCACGATCCCCCACATTTAATTATGTGAATCCACATAAGGTTAACAGCCCATAGTATAAGAAGCTTTGGTCTAGGACATATTTTCAGAACTTCTTGCTTTTCTTGCTTGTTTTCCTCATGCTAGATAGGATCTGAATAGGTCTAACATTTACCAACCAGTTCCCTTTATAAACACCCAGGCTCACAAAATATCAGGTTTTGTTTACACAGTAAAGGACACCAAGTCCATCAGAAAATCAAGAAAGATTCCCTATTCCAATGGAACTTGATTCCTTTACCCATGCAGCCCCTTTAACTCAAAGTACTTTCCTAGGTGAAGCTCCAAAGAGGAAAGAGATCAATCTCACCTGACGCTCCACTCAGCATCCATTTCCAGAAGTTAGTTCTTAGTTCCTACTGTGATCGAGCTTCCTTAAGGAACAAAGCAATTATTATAGCGGTGGCTCAGCTAACAGTATTGGAATTCTTTTACTCTCTGGGAATCAACATTTCCCTAAAATATTTGATATTTACACCCAATGAAAGAACTCTGGGAGATGACTATGAACTGCTACATAGAATTCCCAATCTCTCTATTTTTGTCCCCCTGCATTTTTTATTTCCTTCACAGGCTAATTGTACACTATCTCAAAGTCCGATTCTTTTTGTACATCAAAATAATTGTTTGGTCATGTATACATATATTGTATTTAATTTATACTTTAACATATTTAACATGTATTGGTCAACCTGCCATCTGGGGGAAGGAGGGGAAAAATTGGAATAAAAAGTTTGGCAATCGTCAATGTTTTAAAATTACCCATGCATATATCTGGTAAATAAAAACTATAAAAAAATTTGATATTTTCTCTCACTTTTTTTTAAACCACTAGGTTTCATAATACAAACTACAGAATTTTCTCCGGTGACTATCCACCCCAACCTCTCTACTTTTATGTGCTGTCTTCCCCCATTAAAATTAAGTTCCTAGTGTTTTCTTTCCTTGTGCTTTCTATTTGTATCTCTAGCACTTAGTACAGTGCCTGTCACATAATAAATGCTTAATAAATATGTATTGCCTACTTTCCTCTTTCCTCTGGGACAGCTGGGTTAGGTTATGCAAATTTGCCTTAAGTAGGTTCCTGAAAAAGAGAAAGGGGAAGGAGAGAGAAGCTTACAGCTGCTTCTAGTACTTGCATCTGGACCTCAGAGGAAAAAATTCAAACCTGCCCCATGGCATAACTTCCTGATTCCAATATATTGCTGATATTAAAGAGATGGATTTTTTGTGGCAAGAGCAATTTAGGATTATTCAAAGGAAATCATAATTTCCCAAATGTCAACCAACCTCATGTCCAACAAACACTAATCTTATACTAGATACCGAAAGGGATAAACTGAGTGAAGACTTCTCATAAGAATGGCCTCGATCTATACCCTAATTATGACTTGAAACTTTGCAATAACAAGTTGTGCTACAACCTAAAGGCACAAATGTTTGATTATCTTAAATAAACATACATTTCCCTCCTTTTCCCCCTTCAATCCCAACATTTTCATTAGTATTAAGTTGCTAATATGGTAAAGAGTGTGTCCTTGGCAAGAATACTTTGCCACTGGGATAGATTTCTGCATTCAGAATGAAAGTCTGGACTCCTGGCCAATTGGAAGAAGGGGCAGGAAGGGGTGAGGTGCAACCCTTCCATGTTAGGGTTTACATAATCCTGTGTTTTGCAGCTTGTGCTTTGCACTTCTCTACTCACAGCACCATGTCTGTTGGGAGTTGTCCTTTCTTGTGAGATCATAATAAATCCTTTTTACCTTGAGAGTTCTGATTTTAATTTGGGTAAGGGTCACTCCCACACAATACTATAATAAGTACAAGGAATATAAAATCAAAACAATTCCTATCCTCAGGGAGCCTGTGCTCTATTTGGGTAAAATAATATGTACATATATAAAGATAATACGATGTAAGTAGCTCAAATTATGACATTTAGTTAAACAGGTAACCCATAAATCAATATGGATATCTGAGTTTCACAGTGAAAATGAACAATGAGTTGTATCCAAAACTAAACATGAGGAGAAAAGAATACTAGATTGCTTTAAGAAAATTGAAAAACTACTTTAAAATGACCCCAAGTTAGGGGCAGCTAGGCAGTGCAGTGGATAAAGCACCAGCCTTGAAGTGAGGAGAATCTGGCCTCAGACACTTAACACATTCTAGCTGTGTGACGCTGGGTAAATCATATAATCCCAATTGCCTCAGCAAAAGAAAAATGGCCCCTTCTTCCAAGTAAATGAGAGTCTATACTCTAAATTTCAATAATCCCCTAATAGTGCAAGATATGGAATATATTTCCCAAATACTGAAGATTAATATATCATACAGTGGATGATAGGAGTATGACATGTGCAAACACATAAATAATGAGGAATAAAGATTTAACCATGGAAATGTCTGACAGCAAAAGAAGATAAGGTGGTCACATGGCAAGAGTGAGGGATGACATGTAAATAATCAGAGTGCTCCAATTTGATATCTAGTAAAAGTTTTAAAAGCCCCCAGCATTTTGGAGTGGATACTCTTTTTTTGAACTTATGGGAGGACATGAACAAAATTCTCATGAGATGGACAAGTATGATTAAGTTTGGGCCGATACCACTGGAGAAATATCCAAACTGAGGAGATAATCAATCCATTAGAGTGTTTGAGAATTAAGTATTTCCTCCATTCTTTTTCCTCAGTATTTCTACTTTCTCCTGAAATGGAAATACTAAATTCTATTTCAAAATATATATTTCTAAGGCTCTTGGCATTTTGGAGGATTCCTCCATGATAAACTTATGGTATGACATAAACAAGAATTCCACACAAATCTTATAATAATTAAAATACAATTACAAATTGTAGTGATGAAAAAATGGCCACATCCATGAGAGTACAGATCCATTTATAGAAGTATACTTGCATCTTGATTACCTCCACTGAAGGAAAGCTCCTATATATGTCTGTGTATGTGTAGGTATGTGTGCATATATGTGTGTGTGGTATGTTTGTATGTATGTATAAATAAATATATATGTGTACGTATATCCTTTGGATATTTCCTCATTGATATAGACCAAAACCTATCCATATCTGCCCCTCCTGCGAAACTACTATTCTTATTCTTCAATAAATTTATTTAAAGAGGGTCCAACCCCAAATACTGGCAGCCTTCAAATCTTTTACCAGTTATCAAGATGGAGCTCTCTGGTTCCCCACATGTTATCTCTCACTCTTGCCATGTGACCAGCTCATCTTCTTTTGCTGTCAGATATTTCCTTGATCAAATCTTCTATTCCTCATTCCTTATGTGTTGTCTGTACACATCATGCTCCTTTTCCTTGCTATCTGTGTGATATATTCATTGTCAGTTTTTTGAAAATGTCTTTTTTTTATCTTTGCATTCCTGGTGCTTTGCACAAATTTTCCATTTAATAGTCATTGAACTGGATCAAAATTAATTGAGTTGAACTAAATTGAAATAATAGAGACAAAGTATTATGGTTCTGCTATTTTTAATTAATTTGTAATTTTTTCTATCTCCTCTTTTAATTGCTCTTCTTTTGGCATATTTTTAGTATTTAAGAAGTGATGAGGAAAAATTGGATAGATGAATACTGTAGTAAAAAAGAATAGATCAGAAGTATCTGTTAACTCCCACACTGAGCACAGCATAAACTGTCAGTTAATAAAGATTCTCTTCCTATCTCTCTGCATTCTGGACTCAATTCTCAGCTACCTATTTGACTAAGACTTACTTTTCCTGCTAATAATCTTAATGCAATCCTAACCATCTTCCCTCTCAACTTAATAATTTTGAGCATCCCTCTAGAGTCTTTTAAGTAGAATAGGACCAATAGAATGAAATCATACTCTTCTGCCTGGCATTTAAATCCTTGCACAATCTGACTCCAACTTGCCTTTTTAGGATTATTTTTCACTGTTGCCCTACATGTCCAAGATGATCCAGCCATATTGACTTTCTTTTTCTCTACATGGTATTTTGTCCCCATGAGTTTGTACAGGTTATCTCTAATGCCTCCTTCCCCACCTCCACTTCTGAGAACCCTTAGTTACTTTCAAAGGTGAAAGCAAGTAAGCTTCTGTTGATGTTGTTGAGTTTTATGTGACTCTTTATGACCCCATTTTTGGGTTTTCTTGGCAAAGAAAATAGAGTGGTTTGCCATGTCTTTCTGAAGTTCATTTTATACATGAAGAACTGGAGCAAAGATATTTAAGTGACTTTCCCAGAGTCATCCAGCTGGTGAGTGTCTGAGGTTAGATTTGAACTCACAAAGCAAAATCTTCCTGATTCCAAGCTACGTGCCACTTTACTACCCACAATCTCTTATTTATGTCCTTATCTGATTCACACACCCCCCACTTGCTAGTACCTTCACCCTGGATTATCTGAATTTTTTTAATGTGCATTTTGTATGTACTTGTACATATACATGCTTCCCTAGGAGAATATAAACTCTTTGGGAAGGGAATTGTTTCATTTTTGGTTTTGTGTCATCAGCCCTAGCACAATACCTGACACATAGAAGACACTTAATAAAGGTTTATTGATTGTTAATAACAGGTATTTTCAGCTCCTCTCTATCCCTGGGGCCAATTGCATCCTTTTCTCCCACAATATAGACATGGAAGAGTATGTGTACATGCATTAAGTGAAAGACTGTGTATGTGTTGGAAGAAGATAAAGTTGATTTCATATACTATACAAATTCTTCCTTATATGCCTTATCCTATCAAATATTCTATAACTAGGATGTTTTTAATGATTTAATTTATAATAACTACTCCTATACCATTTGGCTTCAGGGACACACTGACATCTGAAGTTTTATAGTAGAAAATTGAAGAACAATTTATAATTCAAAGTGAAGAAAGCAAGCTCCAATCTTGGCTTTGTTCTAAATTCCAAGCATCCTTCAGGGGGTGTTCATTCAAGTTCATGGCCTTAATTTATCTGCAAATATCCCATAAAGATATTAGACACTTGTCCAAAAGTTCTGATTATAGCCTTCTAGCTAGGTCTAGTGGAAGATTACAGATGGCTCAGTTAGGAACAAAGATGACTCATTAATTTCATTTTTGCTATTAAATATAAAGTAATAGTTTTTTTGCTTCATGTGGATATGAAAAAGCAACACTTACTCAAATGGACTCAGACAAAGCTGTCTCGTGCAGTGCTTAATATGTGGCTTGTCATGCTGAGAACACATATCACAAACCTTGGGCTAACTGTTGGGGATCTAATTTAATCTGCTAATAAAGGGAAACATAATAGAATTTCCAAAGATCTCCAAAGTTAATAGACCATTAAGTATTGAAGACTGTCAAGTGAAAAGGAAAGACCTCTGTAAGTTAGAAATGATGACCATTCAGCTGACCTGCCAAGTAATAATAATAGTTTGTACTTGCATAGGATTACAAATAGCTTTACATATATTATCTTATTTTATTTTTACAACTCTCTTGATTCTACTCTTTTGTCTCTACTCACACACAGCTACTTAGGGCTTTTATCTCCTAGCACCTAGGGTATTTTGATTGCTTCCTAATTGGTCTCTCTCCTTCAAGCCTCTACTGAATCCAGTCTATCTTCTAATTTGTCAAAGTGATTTTCCTTAAGCTTAGATCTGACTATGTGTTCTCCTGATCAATAAACTCTAGTGGTTCACTTTTGCCTCTAAAATAAAATATCAATTTTTCCATTTAACTTTTAAATCCCTTTACAACCTAACCTCAACATTTCTTTCCAGCCTCTTTGTACACTCCCCTTTCCATACTCTGCTATGTAACTAAACTGGCTTCACATTATCATCCCAGTGCCTTTGCTCTACCCATCCTCCAAGCCTGAAATGCACTCCCTTCCCACTTATAGATGGATAGTCAGATTATCTTATAGATATATGCCTATATATACCTTATAAAATATCCTTCTCTCTTCAAAACTTTTCTTAAATGCTACCTCCTACATAAATCTTACCTGATTCATCTCAAAAAAATTCTGCTACTCTTCCTCCCAAACTACCTTCTATTTAACCACTTTATATTTGTTTCTCTTTATTCTATACATACTCATGGATATGTCTATTTGTTGCTTCTAATGTGTAAGAATTGTTTCATTCTTTGTATTTATATCTTAAGTGATTAGCACAGTACCTGATATATAGTAAGCATCAAATAAGTGCTTGATAATTGAACAAACTGATTTTGCTTCTGCACAATTGATTTTTGCTTAGTAATAGAAAAATATAATAAAGTCAATACATGATAAAGGGAAAAAAATTTCCCTAGAAATAGTGGGTTTTTAGATGCTCTTATTAATTTCTACCATTGTCCCAGTTGTTTTAAACACCAGGGCATCTAAGAGCCCTCTCAAAAAAATCTAACTATTCAAAAGGATATTTCAGTTTTGGTGATGATTATAAGTCTAGTAAATCACATAGAAAAATCCAAATAGATGAAGAATGTAGAATGTTGAGATTATAAAATAAAATTAAATTACATGTTATCTGCTGGCTTATGTAGATAAGTACATCTATCTTGAACAAATACTACACATGAATAATAAATTGAACTGAGTGGAATAAAAGAGAGGTCTGGATTGGTTTTTGATAAATATACATTTTCAAGAATCCCAAGCTTCTCTTTCCAACACCATTGTTTTCAAAAACAATATTCTCATAATGATGCTACATGTCCAAGACATCTTCATCTCAGAAAAAATAAAAATTAGAGGTGAACAACAAAAAAAAAAGAAAAATAGGTGTTAACTATGTGACTACATATTAGCAATAATGATTTCCTCATAAGAAGGAGTATTAAAGACATCTTCAAGAAATAAATTAATAAAAAAGATATATGGGCATGCTCCAAGACTTGGGGTATAAGGGTGATAAATAGATGGACAGCTACACAAAATCTGCAAAATGCTAAAATACATAAAGAAGCCTCTGGTGCAAAGAATTTATTTTCAAGAAATCTTAAAGGAATAGCTTAGGACAGCAAGGCTGGGGAAGGGAAGAGTGGGAACAGTGGCAAGGTAAAGATAAAATATAGAAAAAAAAATAATTGAAAAAACAAACAATTACCTACCCATATAGCAGCTTTCCAATTTATGCAAAATCTTTATCGTAATAAAATGCAAGTACATTAAGGGTAACTTAATGAAAATATGAGAAAGAAGTAAGAAGACTTTCAAAAAAGGCCACAACTTTTATGTCCACAAAATTGACCAGAAGGCAGAGCACAAGCTCCCATTGTAATTTTATTTTGTGGTCAATTTTAAAAAGTATATTGGAACAAAAGCCTTAATATATATTTTATATGTGTGTATATATATATATATACATATATATATTCATGTTTGAGTATAGGTAGCAATCATCTTCATATAGAGATAACTATCTTTACACCTATCTATATAGATACATATATACATATATATACAGATATATATTAAGTTATACAAGAGTCCATGGAAAGAGGCTTTTTGTGATGATCCCCTGATTGTTGGTATCAAGAGAAACACAACATAGGTAGGGGTTTGCTCCCCAATTTGTGTTTGCCATTGCCAAAGAAGACATGCAGTGAACAGTCCAAAAGGAAGAGGGATTCCTTATAAATGATAAAGTCTGTCAGATCCCTCAATTTATAGATGATCTTGTGCTGGCTATAACAAACCTAAACATACAACAGTCTCCTAAGCAAGATTAATAATTCAAGAGGGCTTAATCTGACTATCCATGCAGAGATAACCAAGTAGATTTGAAGACTACCTGCTGTTTCAACTATGATGGGCAGTCATATACACAACCCATAGGATGGGTTCATCAGTTCTTATATTATGGACAGATACTTTGGATGTGCAACAAACTAGGGGCTAGAATTAAATAGGAGAAAAAGGAGGAACAGTGAAATTACCTTTAGTGTAGCACTTTTTGTGTAATATTTTTAATAATTCTAATGTTCTCCCTATAATATTTATCTTTTTATAGTCATATACTCCTGATTATGATACATATATGAAATACAATAATTTCCAAAGAAAATTTCAGGTTATCCAAAAAACAACAAAGAACATATTGGGTATAAGTAAGCTGCAACATATACCCAAAGATGAATCTTCTAATTAAAATGAAATGAAATAAAAGATATCAAAAAGAAACATATCTAGAAAAAGATATGGGAAATCAAATAGTGAAAGCATCATTGATAACGTCACAATGTCAGGAGAACACAAGGAAAAATCTTACATGTTTGATGGATTTTCAGGAGGTGAGGTAGAGTCCCCTTACAGATAAAATTAACATTGAATAAAAAGATTGAGAGATTATCATTATGAAGAAAATTCACCATTGGTGAGATCCAAAATTCATCAAAATTCCATAGAAAAATTAAAGGACAAAGAAATGGGTTACTCTCTCCGAGACCTCTGCTTAGTGTTTTGTCAGGAAACGTTTTTGCCCGCCAGAAGCTCACTGTGCATAGGAAATGAGCCACAGTGAAGTATCAACAAAGTTTTAATATTTCTGTATTTTCATATTTAAAACCTTGGGAATTATTCCTCTTCCTTAAGAGATGTTCAGGCTTCAGTGCATTTCATAATTCTCATAGCTACTTTAGACTGAATATTCTTTATATTCACTAAACTTAACCTAGCATGAAACTATTTTAATAAAATCTCATACATTAATCTTTTTCTCTTCATCCCAACACTGTAATTGAGATTAGAGAACAAATGTGCCAATTGACTATATTTCTTAAGTTCCATATTAAAAAATATCAGCATGCATACATGTATATGTGTGTGCATATGTGTGTGACAGAGAGAGACAGAGAACAATGCCTTTCATTCAGCATGATGTTAACATACTAGAATGGAAATTTCAATCTTTTTCTTCTGTTCCTCATATATCATGTATGTACTCTGACATGTATGTACATTTATATTGAGAGCAATCTTGAAAACCCACAATAGTTCACATTTTACAGTTTTTGGTGTCCATCACCTTTTACTTCATGCTTGAATAATTCCCTACCTCATTTTACTAATTGGATATGCCCTACACTAATGCATATTTTGATCAATCCACCCTTTTCCTTCAATGCAGTTTTTATCTTTCTCTTTCCAAGAGGATCTGCCCAGTGCTCACTACAATGCAGATCTTTGTCTGGATATTTTCTATATCTAGGACACTAATATAACACTTGGACTGTCCCTCACTCATTATATGAGTGCTTGAACTCTTATTAAAGATAAATAAAATCTTTTTTTTCCTCTTCCCAAATTATTGAAGAAGCCTGAAGTACACTCTATCAAGTGGTTTTGCTTAACTATTTTTCTCTTATGAAAAGGCTCAAATTATAAGGCAAATAGTGGAGAGGAATAGCTGGAAATTAGCATAATATTAAAATAAAATCATCAATAAGATTTTTTAAGCAACAAGTTTAAAAAATATCCAACAAAGAACTACAAGAAGCCAACTTCTCCCACCCTTTTTAGAGATTGCAGACAATTCATGGAAAATACTGTACAGAGCTTCAGATTTTTTGATATGTTGGTTAATTTTAACTAAGTTTTTTTTTTTCTTTATTAAAAGGGATCATTTTCTAGAAAGGAAGGAGACCAGGATATATTGGAAATTTTAAGTATTATAGAAATAAATGATAGCAACCAAAACTCATTTTGAATAAATATAACAGAATTTCTGCAGATTGTTATATTATTTTATAATTACAGAGGGATCAGGAAAGTCATGGTGGGTTAATGATGCAAGATCAGAAGACAGAGGTTATGGAAATCAGAAGGCTTTCTAATGATTTCATCGTAGCTCTATTGGATCAGGATTATTAAACAAGGGCAGATTCTCTGCTGACCTATTCTTTGCAAGAATGAGGAAGATATTATTCAGCTTATTCCTAACAGCTCTCTAATCACCATTCTGTCATCTCTAAAATGAATAATTGTGTGTCCCTAACTGTCAGGTCCTTTTCTTTTTCAACTCAGCTCTGCCTCCATACAACTAAAATTGTGCCTTGCATCCTGAGGAATGGATTTTCTATCAAGCCATTACATTCTGCTAGAGTGACGGTGTTTAGATAGATTGTTCGCCCCCTTTAGAAGGCAGCAATAGCATTTGCTACTAGTGATCAGCCTTGTCTCCCCAAATGCAGTAAATTGCCTATTTAAGATAAAAGAGCACACAGTATCCTGGGAAAAATCTGTGATGTATTATGAATATCAAGCATTTTTTTCTAAGGGTTATAGATGGCTTAGATATCATTTAAAGGCCTGTGAGAATATAATGGGGATAGGGTCACTTAGCATTCAAGTTAGACTCTAGATTGGGAGTCAATCATTTTTGTTAGAGGTTTCAAATCTTTGATTCAATCCCTTTACCTTGTTGGAGAGCTAAAAATCCAATTTAGTTTTGCAGCAAAAGTGGGTCTGATTAAAAGAAGTTAATGTTCTCAGAAGCTTTGACTTGTGTCACACTATGCTGCCTCAAACTTGTTCCACTAGGAACCCACATACAGAAGAAAAGAACCAGAAAGACTCTGTATTTTCTTTATAGAGGAAGTATGGTACAATGGCTAAATGACTTGGATTCAAATTCTACCTCTGATCTTTAGAATGTTTTGACCTTGAGCTCTCATCTCTAAATAAAGGGTGTTTAAATAAAGAGTACCTTTTTAGATCCATAAGCCTAGATCTATGTGCCTTTTTTATCATCTTCAGGAAATCAGGAGAGCCTTTATAAAAGGATAGTTTTGTATAGAGATAAACCTCAATTAAGAAGGAACTTACTGAAAGTAAGGTTGCTCAGTAGAAAGACCTGAATTCAAGCCGATTTTCAGACATTTATTACCTATATGACTCTAGAAACTCACTTAATTTCTGTTTGCCTCAATTTTCATCTGAAAATGGGGATAATAATGACATTAGAACACCAAACAAGATAAACTATGAAAAATACTTAGTACAGTGTCTGGTTAGCAGTGTTACATAAATATTAATTACTTTATTATTATCACAAAAAGCAAACTACATTTTCTTTAGGATGTTCCTATATTGAGTTATTACCAGTAGCTTTACTAAATAATATAACTAATGAATTACCTCAGACAAATTCCTGAGGTAATTTTTCATTTTTCCCTTTTTTCTTCCAATCTATACTTTCTTTTTTTCTCAGGTTATAAGGTATAAGGGATAGACCTGCTTTTCCCCGATTACACTAATTATGGGCTAACAGACTCTCTTAGAGAATACTGAATCTCAAAAAGAGGCCCATGGCATGCTAGCTTGGTTTATCAGCTATATTATAGCTTATTATATATTATTATATATTATAGCTTATTAGCTATAAGGCTTATTGGGATTAACTCACAATTATGTGTATATGTATTATATATATTAAACATAGAATAGAACAAAGAAGGGATGACCCAAAGTCACCCGTCAATTCTCAAAGGGATAGTTGGACCTTTGTTTGTTGTTTACATTTACTTAAGATAGCTTACATTGTCCGTGGAGTCAAAGGTGATGTTCTTAGGCTTTGATTCCCACCATAAATAATTTCACTTAAAATAATTCAATTTGTCTTTTAACAGGGTTCCTAGATTGATTAATTATAGGAATCCTATAGAAAGTAGTATATCTAGATGTCAGCACAGTCTTTTACAGTGCTTTTGTGGACAAGATATAAAAATATAGATGATAGTTACAGTGAGAGATTCAAAATTAAATGGCTGTCAAAACCAAAAATTATAGATTAATGTCAACTTAGCAAAAGGTCCTTTTATGAAATGCTCTTGTGGGTTATTCTCTCAATCACTACATTTTCTATACCATTAGGTTGCTATCTTGCTCAGTTCTCTGTTTTATCTGTTATTCTTCCTCACTCTTCTTAATATTTTTGGGCTACTCTACCCTCTACCTACTCCTCAATAGAATATGGATTTGTGAAGAAAGAGCCTAAGGCTAAATGGTCTTGGGACACTTTAAGTAGCTCAGAATTTACTCTAAAAATAAAATAATCAAGATTTCAGATACTGAAAAAATATCTGCTAGAAAGCAGTTTATATGAAATAGATATAGAAGATTAATTAATGGGTACAATATCAGTTAATAGTATGATGTGGCATCCAAAAAAAGTTAATGCAATTTTAGACAATATTATAAAAACACGGAGTCCAGAGCAATGTAGTTAATAGTGCCACTGAAGTCTGCCTTGTTCAAACCACCTCTGGAGCATCATGTCCAATTCTACATGTCATATTTCAGCTGAGGCATTGACAATCTTGAGCATGTTCAGGTGAAGGAACCAGAAGGTTAAAAGAAATTAAAAGCACACCAGACAAAAATTGGTTGAAGGAATTGAGAGTATTTAACCTAGAAATAAAAAAAGTCTTAAGTGAGTCATGATTACATAAGATGTGAAGGGCTCTCATGGAAAGAGAATTTCCATGTCACATTCTACTTGTAACATAAGAGCAATATATTGGTTAAGTACAAGGAAAATCCTTCTAACAATTTGAATTGTACAAAAATGAATAAAAATACCTTGACAATTAATGAGTTTTCCATCACTTTTTCACTACTTATTGGTAATATTAGACAGAATTAATGATATCTGTATAATTCTGACTTTTCTTCAATTATGCATATCTATAATTCTAATTAAAAGATAAGGGGAAGAAGGGAGTAGCAAAAAAAAAAAAAAAAAAAAAAAAAGTATTTTTCCCTAAGATTCTCAATACATTTTATGTAAATCAGTTTTCAATTGTCTGCACTAATGTAGAGGAATCCACTGAAGCAGGTAATTTAAAATTATAATTAATCTAAACAAATGATGTGTATTCAGTTTGGGGAGCAAGGGTAGAGAATTTGTGCTGTTGTTTGTTTTCCAACTATAGACTTATTTCTCTTTATACTCTAGTCCATGGAGTGGGAATATTGCCTTTCTGAGTTTATGTGGTAGATAACTGTTGTTGAAATTGATCTGCTACGATGCACAAATTCTAGAAATAAAAACCCAAGTTTATTATGTTTTGGCAAAGATTCATATCTCAAACAAAAAAAAATAATGAATCTAAACACAAATTAGGATTCTAATAACACCTTCTATAATCATAATATCATAAAAGTTGAATAAACTTAGTTATACAGTTATATCCTATATAAAGAAACCTTGTTAAACATATTGCATAAAGTCAAGTTTCAAAATAAATTGCATGTAGAGGATTTACAAAGAGGTTAAATGAGAAAGAAGATTTACATGACACCAAGCAATCAAAGATAATCGAGATTCTTCCTTTTGCTTCTTATCTAAGAAATGTTTAAAGTAGTAAGTAAATTTTCATAACCTACAAGAACAGGGGGTTTTAGTCAGGTGAGGTTAATATTAACACAAAAAAGGCTTTCAGTTAACCAAAAGATACAAAGAAATGTCCCTGAGCTCCAAATAATAAAAGTTAATAAAAGGAAATCACCAAAAACAGTAAATCAAAAATTCCCATTAAATTCTACTCACCTATTAAAGTGATCTTTCTCCTCCCTCCATTCAATAAATTCTCTGTTGTTCTCTATGGTCCCTCCAATGAAATAAAAATGTTCTATTCAGCTTCTAAAACCTTTTATGACCAGGCCTCTTCTTACCTTTCCAACTCTATTTATACCTTACTCCTCTCCATATCTTACAATGCACTGAGATTGGTCTCAAAATTCATCTCAAAAAATTTCCTTCTGCTAGAGGCCTTTCCTGGTTGCTTTAATACAAGTGCTTCTATACAAAAATTAACCATGTATTAGGGCATAAAAATCACAAGCAAATGCAGAAAGACAAAAATCATAAAGGCACTTTCAGATCATGATTCAATAAATAATATATGTAAGAAAGGGTCATGGAAAAAATAGACCAACAATTAATTGGAAACTACATAATCTAATCCTGAAGAATGAGTGAATCAAAAAACAAATCATATATAATTTCATCCAAGAGAATGGCACTACTGATATAACATACTAAAACTTTTGGGATGTAGCCAAAGAAATTGTTAGGGAGAATTTTATATCTCCAGATGGGTTATATGTATAAAATAAAAAGGGGGTCAAGGAATTGGGCATGCAAATAAAAAAGCTAGAACAACAAATTAAAATCCCCCAATAAGTGACAAATTAGAAATTCTGAAAATCAAAGAAGAGATTAAACAAATTGAAAGTAAGAAAACTATTGAACTAATAAATAAAACTGAGTTGTGGAAAAAACACAAAATAAATAAACCTTTGGTTAATTTAATACTAGTGCCTTCCATCTGAGAGTGATTGTGTTATGTCTTGAGGAGCTTAAGAATGGAAAAAGAAGAAAAGAGAAATGCACCGGAGAATGGAGGAGAGAAGGAAAGGGTAGGGAAAACCATCTCATGTAATCACATAATTATATAAACATCTATATAAGCAAGAAGGAGATTATAAAAGGGAGTAGCTGTCACTTAAACCTCATTATCACCTAAATTGGTCAAAAGAAGAAAGAGTACATACAGAGTTGGGCACAGAAAGACATTTGACTTAACAGGAAAATTGGAGAGAAAAAGAATAAGTGGGAAGAAGGAATTAGAAAGAAGATAGATTAAGAGAGGGATTAATCCTAAACAAAACAATATCTAAGGATGTACAAAAATATTTATAACTTTTTGAGGTGTCGAATTTCTTACATATGTGATTACATTAGCCTTATAGCTAAGGCATCAATTCCTGCTAGTTTTTATTCTGGCAGAATAAATGGGCATTTTTAATTATTCTTAGCTCTCTCCAGCGTGTTTGGCTGGTGAAAACTGTGTAGAAATGACAAGAGGAAAATTTAGATTTCTATATCTAAGGGGAAACCCATAAACTGGGAGATGAATGAACAAGGGACAGCATTTATATAATATAAATATAAAAACACAATTGTACTGAACTTTTAAAATAAATATAATATTTTTCCTGAAATACATCTTAAAATATTTTTTAACATTCGTATTTTGTCTAACATTTTGAGTTCCAAATTCTAACCCTCTTTTTTTCCCTGAGACAGTAAGCAATCAGCATAGGTTATATATGGACAATCATATAAATATTTCCATAACAATCATTCTGTACAAGAAACCTTGAATAAAAGAAAAAGAATGACAGAAAGAAAGTGAAAATAGCATGTTTCATTTTGCATTCAAACAATATCAGTTTTTTTTTCCTCTGGAGACAAATAATATACTTCACCTTTAGTCCTTTGAGATTGTCTTAGAATCTTGAATTGCTGAGAATAGCCAAGTCCATTCATTATGCTTCATTATACAATATTGCGTTACTGTGTACATCACTTTCCTGGTTCTGTTCACTTCACTTTGCATCAGGTCATGTAAGCCTTCCCAGATTTTTCAGAAATCATCCTGCATGTCATTTCTCACAGCATCATAATAATCCATCATAATCATACACCATAGCTTCTTTAGCCATTACCCAATTTATAGGCATCCTGTTATTGAACTCTTATCAGCATAATGATCAACTAAGATTGCAAAGGACTAATTATAACCATGCTTTCCATCTCCTCAAAGAGAAAGTTAAGAACTCAGAATGCAAAATGAGAAAAAAGGTGTTGTTTTTTTTAACAAGGTCAATGTGATTTTTTGTTTTGATTAAATACATGTTTGCAATGGGTTTTGGTTTTTTTTGTTTGTGTGTGTGTGTGTGTGTGTGTGTGTGTGTGTGTGTGTGTGTGTTCTCAGATGAAATGATTTTGGGTGGGATAATGAAAAGGTGCATCTTGGCTAACTAAAACAATTTTTTAAAATATAAGTGCCTTCCCTCTAAGATTAAAAACCTAATATTCTATCAACCTATCTACCTAGACTCTTAAATGTTATTCTATAATAAATTGATTTTATTCCTTTTATTTCTTAGATCATGAGTAAAAAAACTATACAGATAAATTATATTTAAGTGACAGACTTCATTTTGCCATATTTGTCCATGATTAGGGCTCTTGAATGTAAATGAAGCCCAAATGACTAGATAATTTTCTTAATGTGGTGGGGCTTGAGCCAAGGTTCTTAGCTGGATAAATTCACACTAACTATACCCTCCCCAGACTACTGAGATTAGCAGCTGCCATTCATTCAAAGAGCTAGGCCTAAAGCAAACCAGAATTATAAAGGAGTTAAGCTTTTTCCCAGCACTTCCTAGAGTTGGATAGAGTAAACAATTGCTCTGGTGAACATGGAATTGCCAACATCAGGTAACTGAGAAGACTACCCCTAGCAAGAGTTAAAGGGGGTTACAAGAAAAGTTGACACATTTGACTCTAAAAGTGACTCAAACTAATACAAGAAGTTTATTTCCATTTGCTGGTTGTGGAACAAAGATTGGATTCAGGCAGCAGCTGAGGAGTGGGCAGCAGGTTCAGGAATCTAGTTCTTATTTCTTTGCTTCAAGCCTTGTTCTATAGACTCAATTATAAGTAGCACTCCCCCTCCCAATAAAAAAGAAGTAGCACTCAGCTTTTATTAGGAGAGTTATGGAGGGAGGGCAAGAGCACTGACAGTGATGCTAAAAGAAACAAGATTATCAAAAAGACAGATAAAGGATACAAAGAAGAGTACATAAAAAGAGCTCAGAAGGGCATAGACAAGAAGGGCAGTGTTGGTTCTACTATGTTAAATTACATATATATATATATATATATATATATATATATATATATATATTTTAAATATATAAAAAAGTTATTCAGGGTAGAATTATGGTTTCATGTGCAGTTTTCATTATTTGTTCTGGAAATAAGCATTTGACTGCCAAGTTTATAATTTCAGAATATTTAGTTACTGTTTATAATTAATTGATTAATATTAATCTACTGATAACTTTAAATTAATTTTATTAATATTAATAAGTAGTTTACCATTTATTTGTTTATTTATTATTTTTATTTAAGTACCCCCCCAAAAGCACAAAAATCTTCATTCTAATCTAAGACATGTCTTCTCAGAATGTCTCATCAATAGCACAATGAACTGAATCAATTAAAATGTGATTGGGGAAAGGGTTAACATGCAGATCTCTGGCTAAAAGAAGTGGGTGAATTTGAGTTCTGAGATCAGAACACCAATTTTCCCAGTGGGCTTTTCCTTAATCCTACATTAGCCTTATAGCTAAGGCATCAATTCCTGCTAGTTTTTATTCTGGCAGAATAAATGGGCATTTTTAATTATTCTTAGCTCTCTCCAGCGTGTTTGGCTGGTGAAAACTGTGTAGAAATGACAAGAGGAAAATTTAATCACTCAAGAAATCTAAACTGCAGCCTGCAAACAAAAGCATAATCAGAAAGGGATTGGGATGATTCCCCAAACAATATAGATGTGTTAAATCTGAATTTTTAAATTGCAGTTATTAGAGAAACAGAAAATAGAAAAGGAGGAAAAAGAAGGAAGGAAAGTAGATGTCTTCCTCAAAACTCTTGAAGCATTTTACATACATTACAAACTTTCTGCACCTAAGGAGAAAAGAAATACAGAGAAGTAGACATTCAAAATTATGGATAACACAAGGCATGTGTATTTGTCTTGAGTTTGTATTGTGTGACTCTCCCAAATGATGAATTTTCTTTCCTTATAAGATAGTAAAAGGCATCTGTTCATATGGTGGTAAAAATGTCATAGATGAGCTACTAAGTAGATAATTTACATGAATCTGTAGTATAGACTGTGCCCCTTCTTACTAACACCTTACTTGACTTTCACACCAAAACTGTATCAAAATGAAGTTAAGAACAAAACAAAATGACCCCCGGAAAAGGAGGAATAAGAATTCTTTATACATACTGCTCAGCATTAGCTGCCAAGTTTGCTCAATGAGGCAAAACTATTCTGACTCATACCCAGCTGCCTGGGATACAAGGGAGGGATATGGTCAGACCATTATAATTGCATTAAACTACATTTAAAAGATTTCCAATCACTAGGAAATTAATCCTCTCTCTTAATGTTAGCCTTGGTCTATCCTAACCCAGGACTATATGCTCTATACTAAGACACTCTTTATCAAGACAGCTCCTCCTAAAAAAAGGCAAGAATGTTCAATTTTCCTTCCACCCATGATCTTTTCCCACCCCCACATCATGCTGGTGTTTTAGAACAAAAGGGAAAGACCCTGCAGAGGCTTGGAAAAGAGCATTCAGGCTGTTGTGAGTAGGTTCTATGGCAAAGAGAAGAGGAAAATTGGAAGATGGTTTGATTGGTTCAGTTATTTTGGAGATTCATTATTAATTATGTCCCTTCCCCAGGAGCAGTACTTATCTACAACCTCCTGGGTTTAGCTCCACTTGAGGCCATGTGGTTCTTTTGTTCAAGAGCATTTTTATGCTCACTAGCATTTTTATGTACCTAGGACAAATAGCACAAAATGTCCCCAGAATAAATCAGGAATCCTAGAAGGTTGGCCCCAATGACAGAGATCTCAGGATACATGAGAATGAGGAAGGTAGACCAATCTCCAGAGCTCATGGGGACAGCCCGAGGGAAGATGTTTCCGATTTTAATTGTTCTGAGTCATTACTAAATTGTTTATTATTAGACTGTGCTGAAGGATAGCAAAAGTTCTCAATGGCATTCAAATGCCGGCATATTGAGAAAAAGCCCTAATCAGACTTGCATCAAGTGGCATCCTGTTTCACTTTGTGAATACACTGACTCTACTTCCTATCCCATTATTTCTTCCTTTCTTCCCCTTATGTTAGGTATCCCTAACATTCAATATGTGCAATACCTCCAGAGTTTTTATTGTTTTTATTCTAGTTGCTAGATCAAGTCTAAAAACTTAAGTAAATCTATGTATGGCCACATTAACTTGGCCTTCAATGAGTATGATTTTTTTTTCCAGGAAAAAAAGGGAAGAAGAAAGAGGATAGTGAGTGAGCTACAGAAGGTCAGTTTTTACCACCTTAGAGAATGAGTTACTTCAAAATGATAGTGGCTGAGAAAAGCCATTAGCAGCAAAGGCCAGTTAACAAGGCCTAGCTATTACAACTAGAGCAATATGAATGGTAATATTCCTCTCTAATTGTAGCTTTTTTCTATCCAAGTCAAAGGTTTTACAAAAGAACAATATCATTTTCTTTATTTTTAACCTGTTTCTAAAATTCTATGTACTAAGAAAGAATATGATTTAGTGGTAAGAACACTGGTATCAGGGTCAATAAGGATACCTAGGAAGAATAGTGGTTAGAGTTCCAGGCCTGGAGTCAAGAAGAACTGAGTTCAATTCTAGCTTTGGACACTTAGTAGTCCTATGACCCTGAGCAAGACATTTAATCCTGATTGCCTCAGTTTCCTCATCTGTATAATAAACTGGAGAAAGAAAATGGCAAACCATTCCAGTATTTTTGCCAAGAAAACCCCTTATGAGGCAATAAAAAGTTGGACATGGTTGAATAACATTGGAGTTAAAAAAAAAGCTTAGTTCAAGTCATAATATTATACCAGTTTCCTTTAATTGTTCTGCCTCAGTTTTCCCAAATTGTCCTGCCTCAGTTTCCTTGATTGTTCTACTTCAGTTTACCTGAATTGTTCTGCCTCAATCCCCCTGGTTGCAAACCTCCCCCTTTTCTGACCATTAGGACAGATATAACTTAGGGCTGGCTACTCTAGAGTCATAAACTGTAAATGTTTAATCTCAGATAAGGGGGGAGATCTATTTCAGATATCCTGGCTCCTAGGTCCTCCTAAGTTACCAAGAATCTATGGTCCTCACCTCCAACCTGTCAGAACCGAATTTATGGCCCACTCAACAGTGCTCTACTCCTCCCTCTGCCTTTGTCTCTCCTGATCACTGGAGCCCTATAAAGAATCCCTGGAATTCTTCATTCGATACTGAATGCTTTAAATGCTCGAGTACCATTCAGTCTGCTGGGGGCAACATGGATCCTATTTTGGCCCCAGACAATCTCTTCCTCTCAAATAAAATATTAAAATCTCTCTAATCTCTATCTTGCCTCAGTTTCTCCAGCATTACAATAATGTTTCTATTTACTAGTTTTATGATCAGTAAAAAAAATCTTACTAAGAACTCCGCCAAGCCACTGGTGAGTCAAGAACCAATTTTAACCAGACCAGTGTCCCTGTCACATAAGCATCAATACCCTAATAAGTGATGTACAGTAGCAACGTACATATTTTCTACACAATCAGGGCAAGTCATTTCACATCTCTGTATCTCAATTTGCTCATCCATGAAATGGGAAGTAAAAATACTTGAGAGGCCCTAATGACTTTTCAGAACTCTATGGTAAACTTAAAGTGGCAAGTAGATGCCCCTGAGCCTGGAATCAGGAAGACTTGCTAAGTTCGAATCTGGCCTCAGACATTTAACTGTCTCTGTGACTCTCACAAATCACTTAATCATGTTTATTTCAGTTTTCTTGTGTATGAAATGAACTGGAGGCAAACCCCTCCAATATTACCGATAAAAAACCCCAAAAGAGGTTACGAAAAGTCAGGCAAGACTGAAAAATAACTAAAAAAAACCAACGTAGTAAACGTGAAGGGGTGGGAACTGAATACTAAGAACAAGTGGTAGTCAATTAAAATCTCCACGGTGAGAATTCCAGCCCCTAGATGTTTGTGATATGGTACAAAATGAAGTTTGACTGGACTGAGAGAACAGCCAATGAGAGTTTGCTTTGAGTAATTTGTATAAAAACAGACTGATAGTGCTTTTCATGCAATTTGGGTTAAAGCAAAGAGGCCTGGACTTTCACAGGAAATTAGTACAATAAGAATCTTATTATTATGTGGCACAAGAAGCAAGAAAACAAAACAAAAAAAGGGCACACTATATGGTCCTATCTACCAAATTTCATCCCCCTAGATGCAAGAAACTCACCCAGATTGAGGATAAGGGAATCACAGAAATTGCATACCAACATCTGTGGTAGGGGAGTTTTATACCCCTCAAAAAAGTAGAGGGAGTTTTGTTTTTTTTATTGAAACCAGAAATTAGAAAACACGAGTTGGCTAGGTGAGGTAGCAGAAGAGTGGATCAGAACTTGTTATATTCTGCCAGGAGTTTTATATGATGCCAAAGCTCTGACACCAATTAACTTTTTTACACAGGATTAAAACAGTTCACAACAGAGAAAATATAAAACCATCTTTTTCCACATGTTTTATGGGCCACATAGCCTAAATAACTCCATATCGGAATCCTATCATTCTGTTTGGGACAGGTGCTAGACCCCCTTTCCCAAATTAACTAATCAAACAATACAATTATCATAGATTGATTAATTAATGTAACTGAGGATGGTAAAAAAAAAATAGTTGATGTGAATTGCCATGAGTATTTCTTGGAGTGTTTTACAGTATGAATCCTCAAGTATTTGGAGCTCTAAATATGTATCACTGGAAGATCATAGTAAAATTTGGTTGTCTATAGAAGTTCATCCATACTATACCCAGCTTCATCACAGCATGTTTGCATGAGTTCTGGATAATGGGCTCTTGCACTTTCCTAGTCATCAATGGAATGAAGTAGGATTGTGTGTTTCCCATCATGTTTTTTAGCATGTTTTCAGCAATGTTGTCAGATGCCTTTAACAAAGACAAAAATAGCATTAAAGTCAGCTACTATACTGACAGTAAATTAACTTGGAAAAGGCTACAAGCCATGGAGGAACTTTTTGTTCACAGGTGACTGGGGACTCAATGCAGCCCCTAAGATGAGATGCAGCAGTGTATGGATTGATTCTTTATCATTTGTGATCATTTTGGCATGGCAATTAACACAAGCCTCATCAAGCAATTTGGGATTCAGAGATCACAAAGAGAAAGCCCTGGCACGAGGGAGATACCAGATTAATCCTATTCTGATTCCTCAAGTTTTACAAAAGAAAGAGAGCACCTGAGGGATGCAGTAAGAAAAGGAGGGAGAAAGCAAGGGAAACAGTCTTAGCATCATAAATTTAGAGCTGGAAGAGATTGTTGTCCAATTCCTTCACTTTACAGATGAGAAAACTAAAGACCAGAGAGGTCAATCTACATACAGAGCAAGTTACAGAACCAGGATTTGAAGACAGGTTCTCTGACTCCAAATCCATGCTCTTGCAATCCTATGAACAGACTCAAGTCATGAAAGTATTTCTGTGCTGTGAAAGAAAAAACTGAAAAATGCTGTATATTTATTGCCCATAGAACAAAATTCACCAAAAGAAACTTAATACCTGACTCCTGTCACACAGTCACTTTGTAGTGTTTTTCAGTGGTGCTTTATGATTGATTGGCACATAACCAAGAATGAAATGGGACCTGCAGTACAATTTAATATTATTGACTGTGTAATTATTGAACTAATTATTACCCAGCAGTTGAATTCCCTTCAATCCCTAAGTCTCAATGAAATTTAATCACCTGTAGATGTGATAATTATATCTCTAGCATTAGAGCTGAACAGGGCTCTAAAAGGACTAATTAATAAATATGTTAGCCTGGTGGCATGGAGGTAAAGAGAAAGGGAAGAATATTGTACTCTTCTTCTACTAGGTGGCAGGCTACTTGTACTGGGAAAAAATGAATTTCTAAAACATAATGGTCCTTCTCTATCCCATCTGAGATACTCTTAAAGGCAGTGTCCAGTGCAAATAGGCCCTTTCTTTTCACAAGGGAAATTCTCAAGAAATATTTAAGTAGAATTTACATTCAATAGAATGTAAGTTCTTTGAAGTCAAGAATTGTTTTCTTCCTATTAGAAATTAGTATGGTGCCTTTAGGCATTTAATAAGTCCCTATTGAATTTTAATTGATAAATTTCCCAGAAAAGGGGGGGGGAAGAAATAAGATTTCATTTTTGGTAACAGGACATTAAAGTTCATTTTGTTTTAAAGAGATGTTTATCATTTATTACTAGTGACTATATATTTTATAAGTCTTAATGAGTATTAAATCATCTGAAAAAAACAATTGAAAATGCCTTTTTACTAAACTACAATTCCATCAACTGTTAATCCTCAGTAAATGTTGCAAACATCAGAGAAAATGGAGCCACGTTTTGCTATGCATTTCACAATAGTAAAAACCAAGCCAATGTGCTGCAAAACAAAATGTATGGATGCCCCTGAAGACTATGACATTTTGATTTTTGATTTCCCACAGAGAGTTGGCTTTAATGTTCCCACCACATACTAGGAAAAATAACAATATATACCACTAGTTCTTCCAAAGACTAATGTATGTTGTAAAGATCAGATCTTTGAGCTCCCGAGCCAAAAAGAGGTCCCAATCTGGAGAGATTGTTTTGCTGCCTGTGAAGGCTTTGAGATTAGAGAGAAAAATGTGATCATAAAGCTTTTATGACATGGGAAGGGACCTCCCATCACTATGTTTTTCATTCTTGGAACAAATGAATCTAATGACCAATAGATAGTAAATACAGGAGCAGAATCTAAATTTAGGTCTTCTACACTGAAAGCCTAGCAGTTTGTTGTTGTGATGTTTTTTGTTGGATTTTTTTTTTGCATGATACTGCTACAAAGAAGAAGAAATATGTGAAATCAGAATAATTAGAAAATATTTTGCAAATATTTTCTCTAAAATATAAAGAGATTCTAAAATGGGAAGGGAAAGCAGAAAAAAGAGAACAGAAGTATAGTCAATAGAATAATGGAACTAAATTAGAATCATGCTTTAGATAACACTTATTCACAGTGTGGCACTAGGTAAGCTATTTTACTTCTTTTAGCCTCAGTTTCTTCATCTGTAGATAATAATATATTATAATAATAATAATAATATCTATTTCACAAAGATGTTGTGAGGATCATATGAGATGTTATACATATGATGGTGTATATATAAAGCACCCTACAAACCTTAACATACTATGTAAATGTAAGCTATTAATTATTGATTTGATAAACCCAGGGATTGTTTGCTGTTTGAATGAATACTAATTGCCAACTTCATCTTAAAGATATTCCAGAGTAAAGCCAATAATCCCAAGGGCTGCCACAAAAGTTCTCAAACTGAGATCAATTTTAATTCACACTAATTAAAAATATGTATATGGCACAAATGCCTTGGGAATGGAGAGGGTTGGGGGAATAGTGTGACATCAGATAAACAAGAAGGTGTTAATTCCAAAAAAGTTGGGAATTACTGTGTTAAGGCAATTTGTTATTTTTCTTTCTATAAATCAATGGGAAAAATCCAAAACACTTTCATTAAGAAATAAAATAGTAAAATGATAAGACTGGGGGGGAGGCAAAACTCCAAGAATACATGCTCAATTTCTAAGCAAACTCAATACTGCTTTGATATGAATCTGTGATTTCATTGGTCTAGGGAGTTTCTGGTAGAAAATCTCTCTCTGCCAACATCTGCTTAGAAATTTATGATCTTAGAGAATTGTTTGGGGCGCTGAAAAGTTAAGAAACTTGCCAAGGGTCACAAAACTAATGTGTCAGAGGTATGACAAAGTCTTTCTGATTGTGACTAGGTTCCTCCTACTCCAAGTCATTGAAACACTAAGGCATGTTTTCCACAATCATTATGTACCTAAATCATTATTGTTTTCTGTAGGGCTGGGAGAAGATTTCATGAGGAGGGCTTTGAGTACTCTTTCAGAAGGAGAGATGTATGGCTTGTTCAACAATATTGCTACCATTGTAATGCCGGAGGAATTGAGGCAAGATAGAGATTAGAGAGTTTTTAATAATTTATTAGAGGGAGAGATTTACTGGGGGTAAATCAGGATCCATGAGACCTACATGAATTGATACAAAGTGAAATGAGCAGAACCAGGAGATCATCATACACAGCAACAACAATACCATACAATGATCATTTCTAATGGACGTGGCTCTCTTCAACATTGAGATGATACAAATCAGTTCAACTTTTGCATGATAAAGAGAGCCATCTACACCCAGAGAGAGAACCATGGGAACAGCATGGAATACAACATAGCATTCTCACTTTCTGTTGTTATTTGCTTGCATTTTTCCCTCAGTTTTCTCTTTTTCTTCCTTCTTGATCTGATTTTTCTTGTGCAACATGATAACTGTATACATTTTTATGTACATATTGTATCTAACATGTATTTCAACATATTTAACATGTATTGGGCTACTTGGCAGATAGGGGAGGGCAGGGGAGAAATAAGGGGAAATTTTGCAACAAAAGGTTATGCAAGGATCAATGTTGGAAAAATTACCCATGTATATGCTTTGTAAATAAAAAGCTTCAGTAAAAAAATAATAACAAATAAAAATTTTAAAAAACAGGATCCATGTTGACCCCAGCAGGTGGGATCAGACTACGGTCTCAAAGTATCCAGCAAGAAGCAAGGTATTACAGAGACTCTTATAGGGCTCCAGCAATCAGGGGAACAAAGACAGGGTAGGGTTAGAGCTCTGGTGAGCGAAAATTCCAGGAAAGGACCATAAATGTGGTTCTGACAGGTTGGGGCTACAGAAGGATCATAAATCCTGATAAGATGGGCTAGGAGACACTAAGTCAGAGATAGGAGATATGACCACCTATCTTGAGATAAACCATTTGTAGTTTTTGACTCTTTGGAATGTTAGTGGTCAGGGCTCCAGTCCTAATTATCTCTGTCCTAATGGCCAAGAAGCATGGTTGCCACCAAGGAGACTGAGGCAGAACAATTCAGGAAAACTGAGGCAGAACAATTAAAGGGAACTGGCATAAGACTATGACCATCTTCATTTTGGATATTAGTTTCTGAAGATGGGTAATCAAAATGTTCCCTAGATTAGGGCTTAAAAAGGAAAATGTACCAAAGCTTACTTCAGTAAGTTGTTCAAATACTTATTATAGATTCATAGAATGCTTGAGCTAAAAAGGCACGTTAGAAATTATTTGATCCATTATAATAATGACAAAACTAAGTTCAAAAGAGGGTTTTCAAGCTTGGACAGATTACACAGGAATTTAGAACAAAAGCAAAACTAGAACCCAGAACTCTCAAAGTTTTCCCCATCTTCTCATAGATAATAATAGCTGGAAACCACTGATGTAGACCTTACTGGCTATCATGTCTATACTGCACCAATGATAATTGTCCCTCTGGTGCCTTTAAGTCAAATAGGTAGAGAATTTAGCAGGTGATAAAGGGTCTCCCAAATTTTCCTGCAATGTTTATTTGCCGAAGGTAGGAAATTTGTGGAGGGAGTCATGAGGGAATAGGTCTCTAGCAGATATGAGGTTTCAAATACAGAATGAGGAAGGGATTTGCTTCACACCATCCCTTTTTTTTCAATATATTGAAAAGAATCAAAGGATTCCCTGAGAGATCAAAGCTTCCTATTACTTTTCAGAGCATCCTAATAGGAGACCTTCACTTCACCAAATTACCTTTCAATTAGCTTCACAATCATTAGATGAAAGCATTGATGAAAACAATTTTACTCAGGCTCTTGTACAATCATTTCTTCCTCTCCAGTCTGGGATGCATCTTGGGGCCAAGAAATATTTTATTTCTGATGTCTTGTCATCACACATGCAGTTACTTCTGAGAGCTTTCTTCCTTTCCACTTGCAATATGAGAAAGGGTAGTCTTTCCTATTATAAATGGCTAGCTAGTTAGAAATTCTATATGAATATACAGGAATGAGGAAGAGACTCTTTCCCTACTGTGTGCTTCAAAATGGGGTGGGGGGGAAGCAGAAATCATCAAAACCCCTCCTCATAAGTTTAATATCCTCTCTTGCAGTATGAACTTTCTCCCTTTCAGCCTTTTCTAGTCAACTTACATCTTCTTTCTCTTTTCTTCAGAATCCCCAGAACTCTTCTGATAACCCAGATTTCTGGAGCTTAGATGAGAAATTAATGGCATGTGCTTCTGGCTTGCATGGGATCCAGAGACAAAGGGAACCAAAGCCGGGAGCTTTCCTACAATCCATAAGCAGCATTAATATATGCTTTTTTCCTTCATCTGAATTTCATTTCCTCCCATGGTTAGGTTTATCTGGGCCTTTTTGCTCCTTATTGTTTTAAAGCTCTCTTCTCTGCCACTTACATTCAGGTAGCATCCTCCTGTGCCACGTGCTTTCCTGATGACAAACACATCTGCTCTTCATGTGATGCTAAGCCTGCCTGAAACAAGAAGCAATGTCATTATAAGCAGATTTATTCCAAACAAGACATAATTACTTCATTCACTGCTGCACAGCTGGAAGGACTGCCTCCTAATTACTCCTTTACCAGCAAGCTTCTCAAGGGGGAATCTTTGCAATTCTCTCTTCTGCTTGATACGCGACAGGTCAGAAGCACAGTTTAATTGATAAAAACAAAGTCTCTTTGACCACACACCTCTGATGACTATTATTCTATGTGATTTTGTTCCCCAAGTTTTGTCAAGGGACTTAAACATGATCAGAAGTGAGAAAATCTTGAGATGTAATAACAGGAAACTATTAGTGAAATGTCTTTTCTATGAAAAATTTAAGTCATGCCATTGTATTTTTTGCAGCAAAGTCTAAACAGGAGCTCTTAACCTAGAATATATATATGCATATACATATATATGTATGTGTGTATATATACTTTCAAATATATATATACTTATCTCTATATGCTTAATTATATGTGTGTACATACATGTACATATAAAGTGACAACTATATTGGTTTCTTTTGTAATCCATTTAATTTTATTTCATATATTTAAAAATATGTTTCTAAGAAGGAATCTATAGATTTCAGCAGACTACCAAAGGTGCCCATGACCCAAAAAGGTTAAGAATCTTCAGTACAAAGGATGGATGTTGAGGTCAGTGAAACACTGAATAGGTAGTCAGGAAGTTTCTGATTTATTTCCCTCTCAGATGACAAGGATTCATTCTGTGACACTGATAAAAGCAGTTAAGCTCTTTCCACATCAATTTCTAGCCCATAAAATCTAGAAAATAATATTTCTCTCATAGGAATGTTTTTGTTTGTCAAACACCAAGAAGTCCAGAAACTAAAAGAATCATGTCATTTTTTTAAAATGCTATTATTGACTTCCTGGGTATTTCTGGAAAAGATTCAGCTTTATTTGGAATGTGATTACAGAAGAGGGTGCTCTATTTTTCCCATAGTATCTTCTCTTTAAAATTACATACAATACCTGTTAAGAATTCATTCAATAATCTCCAGAGTCCTTCCTTCCCGATGTAATTCTCCTGTTGTTTTTTATTAGAATGACTTCTATTCCTTGTTTTACCTCCCCCCTCCCTGAGACCAGGGATTAGCTTGCTTGCTTAGATTTGTATCCCCGGTACTTAGCACTATACCTGGCACATAGTGATTACTAATTATTTTATCTATCTGTCATCTCTAGGGATTTCTATGGTGTAAATCTAAACTCATCTCTGTATCAGTCAAAGATTTAAAGAGTTACTGTGAAAAAAAAATAAAAATTACTTTAAGGCAAATCCTTCAGTAATGAGCCTTTCTCCACATTTAACCAGGACATGTTCAGAGATATATATACAATCCATAGGTGGAACTCTTTTTGAATTCTTTCCAACTTTGAAGGAAGCATCAGGGCAAGTGTTCTACTAACATGGGCTTTAAGAGCCCAAGATCCCCTCCATGAGGAGATGAAAGACTGAAAAAGTCTTGAGTCAAACATTAATATGCAAAGAATTAAATGTCAATATATCTGCATGTAGAGACACTGAGCTTTTTCACTTCCCAAAACCGGTCATCAAAGAAATTATGGTTTTATGCAACAGATATGAATAATAAAGGCAGAAATGAAGATTACTTGAGAAGAAAATACTGACTCTAACTCTTTAGCTTAATTTTTTCTGCTTCAAATCTGTTTGCACACTGGAAGGAATCTTGGAGCTATCTAATCATAAGTGAAATCATTATCTGTAACAACAAGTTTGGATCTGATCTGCTTCTAGGGATCAAAATGGAAACAAGGCTCAGTCTGAAAATACTCTGCTTCTCCAGGAGATTTTGTTAGCTGGGTGTAGTGATTATGACTAAGGAATGCTAGTGGTTTATTTTGATCAGGAAAGGGTTCTAGCCATCATATACTAAGAAAATGAGCTACTCAGAAAAGATGAGCCAATAAGGTTATTATCCGGCAGCAAAGCTCATCAGAAACTACATATCCTGTAGCTACCAGAGCAACATTTAGCTGAGTTTAGTAGAGAAAACTGCCAAGACACAACATGACCAGTTGAGAAATGACTACCTGCTGAGTAGTCATTATGGACAAGCACAATAAGAACGCAAGATTTATAGGGGGCAAACTATCTGCCAAGTACATCAATTATAGGGACAAATATAAGGGAACTGCTTTCTCCTGCCCTAACATGCCTGTGATAGGGATGAAAACCCTCCGAGAGAATCCAAAATACCAAAGAGTGGCCCATGCCAACTTGATTGTATAAGTGTATTTTCATTAAGAGGATTTAGATTAATTGGGTTGGGGAGTTTACTCACAAGACCCAGTTCTTGGTTGGCAGAAGGACATCTATGTCAGATTAGATGTGATATAGAAACAAAATAAAGAAGGCACATTGCAAGGGATGATCCAGAGTCATGTGCAAATGTTCCTTCTCACTATTCGGTGCTGGCTTGATCTTTTGGTGTATATAGATAATCCTAGGAAGGATTAGAGGATGGAATAAGAAGAGCCAGACTCACTTTGAAGGAGGATGAGGAGAAGGGAGGTTGGTGAGAGCTTGTGGCAGTTTTGTCCATCTCCCTCACTTTTCCCCCTAAAGACCAGGACTTTTACTTATCCTGACTCTGGCTGATTCTGAGGCCTCCAGAGAGCTAGTCCGGACTTTACAGTATGTGACTGAAATAACTGAATAACACATCAATTTTAAGAATTAAAAAGAGCATCAGTTCTACATGAACTGATGCTTGAATCAAGTGAGCAGAATCAGGAGAACATTGCACACAGTAACAGCAACATTATACAATGATCAATTATGAAGAACTTTGCTCTTCTCAGCAATACAATAATCCAAGACAATTCCAAAAGACTCTAGCTGAAAAATGTCATCCACATCCAGAGAAAGAACTAAGGAGATCAAATGCACACTATTTTTACTTTTTTTGTTTTTTCTTTCTTGTGGTTTTTTTTATTTTGTTTTGATTCTTCTTTCACAACATGACCTATGTGGAAATATGCTTAATATGATTGTATATATATATAACCTATATCAGATTGTTTGCTATATTGGGAAGGGGGAGGGAAAAGAAGGAAGGAGAAAAAATTGGAACTTAAAATTTTATAAGAATGAATGTTGAAAAAATATCTTTACACATAATTGGGGAAAATGAAATGCTATTAAGTGAAAAAAGAGAACATCAGTTCAATTCAGTAAGAATTTATTTTAAAATTTGGCCAATGGAAATACAAATAAAAAAAATTAAAAAAAAAACATTCCCTGCCCTTATGTCCTCCCAGATGAAAGGGGAAAATATAGCATCATACTAATAGATTATATAAGATAATTAAAGAAAAAATGTATAGAATGAAGTTTTAATTTCCTCAAAGCTTTGATATTCCTGGAATTATTTGTAGGGAGCTGCTGATGGAGAAATACTTCACTGAAGGTAGTGAAAAAACTCTACTCCTATGTTAATTCACCTTCTGGGAATCCCAGCAAAAGGTGTGAAGGCAATCAGGTATCAGGAGCCGAGATAGTGGAAACAGCTAGTTTAGTGACTTACCAAATAAAATTAAAATGTTTACTATGAAATCTCAATCTAGTCAATAGGGACTCCTGACTTAATCCAACTGAGGCACAGAGCACTAAAATAACTCACCTAGAGCCATACAGTAAAATCAGACTCAGATTTCAATCATGCTCCAAAATTTTTTTGCTTTGTTTATAATTCGGTTGATGCCTTCTGTTTTTTAATAATACTATCACTCTTCAAAATCCTTTTCCAATAGAATTCTACTGTATAATAAATAGAAACAGTTGAGCTAAACAGAGCAACACCTCAACTATATTGGATTATATATTCTACATCTGTACATCACCGCCTCCTTATCCAGAAGAAAAAATAAGTTTCATCATCATTCTTTGGTAATTGAGGATAAAAATGCTTTTAAAACAAATTCTAATGTCTTTTTATCTTGTTTCCCTTTTCAATGTTCTTCCCACTAATTTTAGTGCCTCTTATCATTTTAAGTTTTTTTTTTTTTCAGAGTGGAGTCAAGATTTGATTTCCCACATAATAAAATCTTGACACCGTGGTAAGTAAAAAACACCTTATTTGTCTCTCCAGCATTCAACTAAGACCTAAATTATATCTATTTGCTTTTTTGTACTTTTCACAGTTCTTAAGCAATGTACTCTCCATTTTATCCCCTGCCCATGAAATGCTAATAAATGTTTGCTAATTTAATTGCCTTAGCTCTCCAGACCCCATATTGATCTGTCTTTATTGAATTCATTTAAATGCTAATCAATGCAGTGAATTAAACTTTATATTAGTCTCATATGATTATTTTCATCACTTTTAAAATTTTTTCACAAACCCAAGTTTTACTTGATTGGAGAAGAAAGGGAGAAACAAAAGACCAACAGATTGGAATTTTCTTGACCATTAGCAATCATCATGGAAGTAAATATATACTACAGATAGAGAACATTTCAGAAAGTCCTATCTCTATTCAGTGATCCTTAAGCCATATGAGAAGAAAGAACCTAAAAACCTAAGGGATATGCCCAAGTGGAAAACATTATATTCATTGATTGAAGAAAATGAGTATGTTGAGCCTGAAGAAGAATATATTCAGCGAGAATATGATAGTCTGTCTTCAAGTATTTGAAAGGCGTCAAATGAGAAAAGAAGTAGACACTTTCATTCCTACTTAATCCTGGGGAAGAGAACTGAAGAAATCACAAAACTATCTCAATTGGTCCACTATAAATTTATATAATCTAAACAAGATGAGGTATTTATTACATCGAGACAATTCTGTACCTCCCTAATAATCATTTCCATTCCCCATAATGAATATTTTAAACCTCAAGCCTCTCAAGACACCTACTGCCCCATCTATCTCAGGTCTTATATATGAAAGCTCTTATATAAAAGTTGAGATAGTTGGGGTAAAGTGAAGTATGCAGTATGAATCAAGAGTTCTGAAAATGCTAAAAAAAAAATTCAGAACTACTTCTCATTATTCTTTTCATCTCACATCTCTGGCATCACTCCCCATTATTTCTTCTTTCATTTCAATTCCTGATAAAGAGGTTCCCCATCCCCTTACCAAAGCCCGCTTCTCAACATGAAACCCTGAGCCTATGCCATCTTATTCCCTCAAGAAGACTGTACTCACTCTCTAATCTTCTCTCTCCTTATCTACTAATTACTTCCCAACTGCCTAAAATACATGCTCATGTCTCCCCTAACTTTTTAAAAAACGCCTCACAGCATCCTACCATCTCTTCTAGTTATTATCCTATGTCTTTATTCCTTTTTAAGCAAAAAAATGTTTAAAAAGAAAGTATATACCCTAGTTGTCTCCATATTTTCTTCTTTAACTCTCTTCTAAACCTTCTGCAATCTGACTTTTGACATCAGATCAACTGGTACTTCTCTATTAAAGTAATCAATAATCTTTTAATTGACAAATTAATGACTTTTTTTCTTAGTCTAAATATCAAATCCTATATTCTTTGATAGTAATGTGTTTAAGGGGCAGGTCAATTCTCCGAGTACTTCCACAGCTGTGGATCATAGCATCTAAAGGAGTTGCTTTTTTGGAAAAGATACCCTAGGGGCTTACCATTTCCTTCTCCAGCCTCTTTTCCAGGTGAGGAAACTGAATCAAACCATTGTCAATGGTAGAACAGCTAGTAAGACTTTGAGACCAGATTTGAATTTATGAGAATGAGTCTTCCTGATTCCAAGCCCAGTATTCTAACTACCTGCACCTCCTACCTATCTCCATGTTGTAATAGGGAATCATTTTTAGGCATTGTTTGAGCTAGATAGTTACACTGAGAAATCTTTCAACTCTAAAATTCTGTGATTCTGTGATAGGTAAGTTAATTTAGGGAGAGGAGACTTAAGGAATTATCTTCCCCCCCCCCACTTACTTTTATAGATACAAGCCTACGTAATATCAACATGCTGAAACTTTTCTGGGTTAGGTAAGTTTCAATCTTCTTTAAATGTTCATAAGTTAGAAAACGCAGAGGAAGCTGGCAAATGCTGTTTATTAGTGCAGATCTTGCGATTTGAGGTCTCACATTCCTGAGACCTTAAAAAAAAATCATTGGTAGAAAATTAAGGAGTACAGTTCAAAAAGTATCTGTGTCAGAGATTGGAACTGTACTACACTCCTCCACAAATCTAATTAAAGTCCTTCCATGAGACCAAGTGACTAACTGATCAGGCAATTAGTTAATTATCACAATTCTAGAAAGTTCAAATCTCTTCTAACTCCCTTCTGTTCCCAGGGTTGTAGTTGTCCCCTGAGCATTTACAGAAATCAATATTCTTCATAAATGAAGAGCTCAAAACAACTATATAGAAAAAAATAAGGGAAACATGGAAAGAAAATAGAGTGTAATTAATATATTATTATTTTGGAATGTCCTAAATATCTGAAAAAGAGACATATCATTTGAGAAAATAATATATTGTATAATGCACCAGATTTGGAATCAGAAAGACCTAAAGTTTAAAATTCTGACCAAGCCACTTACTATCTATCTGTGTGTCACTGGGTAAATCATTCTCTCTCACACTCAGTTTCCTTACCTATAAAATAGAGATAACAATAGAATCTTTCTCACAAGGTTTTAAGGATAAATGATATAATTTATATTAACTGTTATGTCAGTCTTAAAGTGATATGTAAATGCTAGCTATTATTACAGATCTGGAGTCCTGCCTTGTGTTGCATTTTTGCTTTCTTTCTTATAGCAACTATTCACCAAAAAGCTGGACTTCATGTGTGTAAATGAGATCCTTAAGAATATTTTCCCTTTTTTAATGATGCCTTAGGGCAGCTTGGTGATGAAGTGGTTAGAGTACTGAGCCTGAAGTCGGCAAGATTCACCCTTTCTGACTTCAAATCCAGATTCTTGCTAGTTAAGAGACCTTAGGCAAATCATTTAACCCTGTTTGCCTGGGTTTGCTTATCTGTAAAGATTGCTGGAGAAGAAAATGGCAAACTACTCTAGTATCTTGGCCAAGGAAACCCCAAATGAGGTCACAGCTTCAGACAGGATTGAAAATGACTGAAAAACAAATGAAGCTTTTTTAAAAGATAAATATTCTTAAGTACTTACCTAACCTAAATTTGGTACTTTGGGTATTAGTAAAATTAAAAGCATTTATTAAGTACCTACTAAGTATCAGCACTGTGCTAAGCATTGGGAATTTTTTTAAAAAGGCAAAAGATAGTCTTTGATTTCAGGCAGTCACAGTTAATGAGAAGACAACATGTAAACTATTATGTGCACATGAGAGAACTTCACAGATAAGCTAAATAACTTATAAGGGATGTTTTAGAGAAGATTCTTGGACTTGATAGCATTTGATAACTTTTAGAAAGTCTGGAGTTCTGTGAATTTAGCACTATGGACTTGGTTAGCCTAGCCTAACTTGTATAGTGTATATTTTGTTATGCAGAATTCAGATTTTTGTGCTTTCCTTCTTTTCTTTATTCCTTCCTTTCTTTTTCTTTTTTCCTTCTTTTTTGGGGGGGAAATGCTAGATCTCCCTATTTTACAGAGACTATAAATGAAAAAGTCAGTCATAGACCTTGTCCCACTCTGATGGGCACCCACATACTCAGTTGGGCTCACTCATTTCCAATGACTCACTCCATTTCCATCCTAGGTCAGCTTAGCCCTCCTTAGCAGGCTGGTGGATTCTCCTCAGAGGTCACCAGAGAGATTCTGGACTTAGTGTGAACACTTGATCAATTTTAGTCGAATGCAGCTCAGAACTTCCAAACTCAAATGGTCCACCAGCAATAACCTCCTCTGAGACAAGGCTTATGGGGACACACCATGTCATGCTCAGCATAGACTTTGTTTGCTTAGCCAAGGTCTAGAGGCAGGGGATCTAGATTTGAATATTGCTCTGCCACTTAAGAGTTATGTGACTTTGGGCAAGAAAATCACTTCACCTTTCAAGCCCTAAGTTTTCTCATTTATAAAATTCTTTTTTTATATTTATATATATAATTATATAATATATATTTATATATATATAATTACATATATATATAATTTATAAAATGAAGAGATTGGACTCACATCTCCACATTTATGAGCCCTAGTTGTCCCAAATATGAATTTTTCTTAAAACTTAATTTTTTTAGACTTTGTTGTTTTGCAACCAGTCCAAATCTTTCTGCTTTGTCCACCATGGAAATTAACTTCGAGACAATTTTCAAAACCCATATTTCCTACCATGAAATAGTTTATTCTCTTTCTGTGAAGACCAAAAATGTAATAACTTCAGGTACAGGTTGAACCTGAAGAGCAGTGAAGTCCATTATAATGCCACAATTTTATTACTCAATGAGCCAAGTACCATCGGAGGTATCCTCAAATGCTCTTTACAGAGCCACAGGACTGAGTCAGCCAAGTTGACTCATTTTCATATATAAGAAAAAGAAACCAGTCTCCCCATTGTATTGACAATGTTGAAAACAGCCTAAATACTATGTCCTGATCAGAACATCTCTGGAATATGTTCACTGCTAAGCTTATTTAGGAAAGACATCAATAATCGTGAACAATGACTGGATCTCGTTAGAATTCTTGTACATGGCATTCTTGCTTGCACATGACTTGGACTAAATAAACACAGAGGTTTCTTCTGTTCCTGAAATTCTATAATCTGTTTTAGGACTACCCCAGCACCCCCATGGGCACAGCAGAGAGACAAGTTGCCTTGTATTGCCTAACTACCTCCTCCTCTTGTTCTCCACAGGACTCTCCTGTAGGTCATGCTGCTCTCAGAATGGAAAGCCAGCTTTTCTCAAGTAGCAGCTGTCCACAGTGTGATTGCCAGATGGGCATATTATTGCAACTAAATTGAATAGTTCTAATTGGATTTCCTAGGCACATGAAGCATATAGGTATAGTATGAAGTACCACCTATACCCACGCCTTCCTCTTCATCACCATTCCTCACACTCATGTACCGATGCACCTTCAAGCTTTTCTCAGTATGGTCTCATGTAAAGCTGTAACCTTCCACCCCAAAACCACACACATCCCCAGCTTTCCCCACCAGAGAGATAGAGAGGCAAAAGAGAAACGGACACAGAGACAAAGACAAGAGACAGACATAAAGACAGAGATAGAAACAGACACACAGAGTTGGACAGAGAGACAGAGAGACCCAGAGAGAGTCTTCCCTGCAGCATACCTTCTCCTGGGAAATGAGGTAGTACAGCAGAAACCCTGGATCTGAGGTCATCATATATTCTCTGATGCTTACTATCTCTGTGACCTTAAACAAATCATTTTTCATCTGTAAAATGGAGTCATTGTGTTAGATGGTCTTGGGGGTACCTTTCAGCTAAGCAACACAATAAATAGATTACTGGACCTAGAGCGGAGAAGATCCGAATTCAAATCTAGCTTCTGATACTTAAGACAGCTTATATGACCCTAGGCAAACCAATTGACCTCTATTTATATCAATTTCATTATCTGTGAAATGAGAATTTTAATAGCACCTACTTACCTGGATTTTTATGAGATAAGATTTGTAAAGTGCTTTGCAAGCCTTAAAGCACAATATAAATATTAGATATTAATAGTATTATAATTTTTATTCCAACTCTAAATCTGTGTTCTATGATTCCCCAAGCATTAAAACATCTATAGCTTTCTCTACCACAACTAATATCTTCTTCCCTGCCACTATGGACAAAACACACACACAAAATTTTCCCTATTCCCTCTTACATATACAACTTCTTCTATTGCCACTAACTCACTTTTGTCATCACCACCATTCAAACGCATAGTACCTTTTGCACCATCACTAGTGCATATATTCAATTACTCTTTATAGTTACTTAAGTCACCATCTGCTCAATCTTTACAATGACCTACCTTTTCATTAGGCTAGCACTCCACATAGAATCTCCTTGAAAATCTAATTTGTAATAGTACAGCACTGGAGCAAACACTCATAGTGAGGCTTTAAATGCCATGCTGTTCTATATGGAAGCTATCCAGAATGTCTATCATTTCCCCCATGCACAGCATAATTGGTATTATTCTATAATTCTGCTATTCACTAATTGATCACCATCTTGAGCCATATGTATTTTGCCTTAATGATTGTGAATTCATCCTAGCTATTTTGTTCCTCTTTGGAATTTAAATAAGTGAAGGGAAAACATGAGCTCTTAGCTCCACCATCTGGAGGCATGAGGCTTTCAGGCAAAAGAGAATACAGCTTCCTGCTTATTAGATGCAGAAGCAACAGTGAGGTTGGGAGAAGAACAAACAAGGAAAATCATTCCACCACAATCATGCACTATATGATTTGGAAATTTTAGAGCAGTTAGAGCCATGATTTTACATATACTGTTGAATTCAGTATTGACTTTGAGACACTGAAATCAATATCATACAATTAACCCCCCTCATCACTAAGGATGAATGAATTCTGAATCTTGACTGTATTCTTTTGTAATTGTTTTCTCATCAGAACAAGTCCTGACCCTAACTGAGACTGGACTCTCCTCAAGTAAGAGGACTAAAGGAAGGGAAAAAACATCCAAACAGCCATATCTCTTTATTTCCCCATTAATTTTGGAAATGATAACATGGCTTGGTTAGTGACTAGACAGCTTAGCTGCAGCTATTTCTGATTTTTGAATAACTTCATAGCTTTTTTAGAAACTATGGTTTCTAAAAAAGATACTGAAGATGAAAAAATCCATGTATCCTTTCTTGATGGCTGTTTCCAAAAGTACCAAGATATGATAAAAGTCAAAAAAATGAATTTTAATTAAAAGGTGTTGAAAGAAACGCAAAGTGAAGGAGATAGCCCTATTGAAAATTTCACTTAAAACCAGTGAATATTCTGTGATAAAAAGGATTATTTGGAAAGGAAGGAAAGGCTGACTATGGTGTCACATTTATCATTAGTTTACTTTCAAGCACAAGCATGCTCACTTCCTCAGCATGATCCCTCATTTTTTCCTCCTCTGTTATCAGTCTCAGAAAGTAAATTGGACTTTCTCCAGTCCAACGCCTTAATCTCATCATCTCTCCTCTCCTCTAGGATCTTGTCCCTTCAATTATTTCCTCTCTATTCTTAATTTTAACTTTTCTTCATCCATCTTTCTCCTTATTGCTTATCAACTAATACATTATTGGTGGACTTGAAAAATGATCCAACCATTCTGGAGAGCAATTTGGAACAATGCTCAAAGGACTATAAAACTGTGCATACTCTTTGATCTAGTAATGTACTAGATCTGCATTACTAAGATCATAAAAGAGGGGAAAGGGCCAACATATGCAAAAAAAATTTGTTGAAGTCCTTTTTGTAGTGGAAAGGAACTAGAGTGAGTGGATATCCATCAGTTGGTTAATAGCTGAATAAGTTATGGTATATTAATATATTGGAATATTATTGTTCTATAAAAAATAATGAGCAGGTTAATTTCAAAAAATTTGGAGAGACTTACATGAACTGATATTAAGGGAAGTGAACAGAACCAAGAGAACATTGTATATCAGAAGAAGATTATGTGATGATCAGATGTGATGGATTTGGCTCTTCTCAACAAAGTGGTGATTCAAGGCACTTCCAATAGACTTTGAATGGAAAAGGCCATCCACATGCAGAGAGAGAACTATGAAGACTAAATATGGATCGAAGAATATTTTCATGTTTTTCCCTTTTGGCCTGATTTTTCTTGCACAACATGATAAATATGGAAATATGTTTAAAATAATTGCATAATTTTATCTGTATCAGATACTTTACTGTCTTTGGGGAAGGGGGAAAAGAAGGGAGAAAAAAGACTTACATGTAAAGGTAGTTTTAACATTTATTTTTGTATATGGAAAAATAAATTTTTGGATTTTTAAAACTATTTTGAAAATTTTTATTGTTGAAATTTTTTTAAATGTCCCAATTTCACTCATCCTAAAAAAAAGTCATTTGGTCCTAGCACCCCCTCAAACTACCATACTATATAATTTTCTCTTTTATAATCAAACACCAAGAAGAATCCGTCTATACTTGTTTTGTCCACTTGTTCATCTTCATTTATTTTTAATCTTTGCAGTATGACTTCCATTCCTATTGCTCAAGGCCTTATTTATTATGAGGTCAACAATGATCCTTTTATGGCTAATCTAATGATCTTTTCTCAGCAACATTCTTTGCAGCATTTAAAATTGGTAGACTATCACTCTTTATGAATAGTTTCCTCCTTGGAGAAGTTATTCTCCCTGATATACTGGTTGTCAGGACAACAATTTGCCATGGTTCTTTTCATATCTGTAGAAGCCATCATCAGTGTCATTAACAGGTTGATAATTCATGTCCCATTCCTGTTTCATTGGTATATACCTAAGGCCTTGTATTGGGGCCCCTCTTATTCTCCCTGTATTCTCATCCTCTGTAAATGTAATGTAATGTAAAGCTTCCACACTCTATGCAGATGACTCCCAGATCTAAAAATTTAATCCCGACCACTCACCTGAGCTACAATTCTTCATGACCAGCTGTCTCCTTTACATGTCTACCTGGAAGACCATAGATGTTTAAATCTCAAAACATCCAAAATGGAATTCATTATTTTTCCCCCTAACATCACTCTTTCCTAATTTCAATCAATCAAACAAGCATTTTTTGTTTTCTTGATTGCTTGTTTATTTCCAATGAACAAACAATATTCTAGGAGATAGAGACAATAAAATAAGGTGAGTCCTGGGGAAGGGGAAGGTTGAATGCTAAGGAGGAACAACCTAGACCAAGTTAAAAATGAAGAAGATCTCTTGATAATCTGAGTGGAATCTGGCTTATAAGAAGCCTCTGTACTTCCAGCTTGTATGAATTAGAGATACCTGACCTTTTAAAAAAAAAGAGAGAACTAAAGTGATTACAAGGCAAAAAGGGACTTTGAAAATGTGGTTTCCCATTGCCTTTACAGCAAAATATAAACTTTTTTTTAATCAAAGCCTTTCACAATATGATTATAATCTGTTTTCTAAGCTTATTAGTTATTGTTCCCCTTCATATATACCACATCCTAGCCAAACTAGTCCATGCCTTTGCTTAGGCCATCCCCACATCTGAATCATCTCTTAGAATCCCTGGTTCCCTGCAAAACTTAATTCAAATGCAATCTTTCACTGAAATGGCAGTATATTCATTTTGTATTTATTTTTATTTACTTCTCTGCAAACACACTGTCTCCAATAAAATGAAAGCTCTTGAGAGGAAAGATGGCCTCACCTTAATATTTATATCACCAGAATCTACTTCAGTACCTGAGGAATAATAGATACTTTTTAAATATTTGTTGGTTCATTGATAGATTAATTAAAAATTATTTGGTCCAAAAATAGTAGAAAAATCCTTTCTTTTCAAAATCTCTCTCTTCTCTCTCAGTATGTCCACTCTCACTACTCAAAAAATTGACAACTTAAATAATTATTTATTTCTAAAGACAGTGTTTGCTTTCTCTAGACAAAAGATCATAGAAATTTTTAAAATGTAAGAAACATTTTTTCCTCTTTTGAAATTTTGAATAGGGAAAAAAAAGTTGTGTCAAACAACCAGAATGTGTCTAGTTACTTTGCTTTTTATTATGTTCTCTCGAAGTCCTCTTTTGGTACCTCATTATTGGGTGGAAATGACCCTGATTGTCTGCATGCTATGTCAAATAAGCACAAGCTTTGGCAGGCTCTAACCTAGTCAGAAAGCTTTAAGACAAGACAGAAAAATTTCACATACAATTCCAGGGACAGATTGTTCCTTAATTGTCTGAGAATCTTAAAGACTCATCACCATAGGTTTACTTCTTAAGTAATAAATGTTTTTCAGCCACAGAAACTCATAAAGATCAGCATTATTTGGTACCAAAAAAAAAACACAGGTTTAAATCTGTATTTATTATTATATACTTATTATAAGTATAAACTAAGACATTACTTAAAATCCCTGAGCTTCAATTATCTAAAAAATTAGGGGGTTAGATAAGATTATCTCAGTTCCTTCAGGTCTAGATCCAAAATCTTATGAGTAAATCATCTCTAAGTCCCTTTCAGGGCCACATCTATGATACAATGATCCAGAAAGATATAGAAGAGAATGTGATTTGCTACTGCCCCTTAAAGATCATAAAATCATAGATGACAACCTGGGAGATACCCTAGAAGCAATGCAATTCGGCTTCCACATTTTACAAATGATGAAATTTGAAGCCCAGGAAAGGTATATAAAGCACATAGCTAATAAGCATCAAAAATAGGATTTGGACTCTTTCTATTCAAGTATGTTCCCATGTGAAGACAAGGTAAATTAGATTGTTAATCTTTCACTAGGAAAATTATGCTAGAAATTCAATTTCTTGAGCATTTTAAAAATGCTTACTAAAGGCAAAAGGGCATTCTACTAACTGTTGAGTAATATAAAGACAAAACCAAAATTAGTCCTGTCCTCAAGGAGCTTACATTCTATTAAAAGGAATAAAACATGTACACAGATAAGCCAACATAAAATGAGGGAGAGGGACTGGACCTGTGATTTCATTAGTGAAGGAAGCACCCAAATTCCTCTCCTAATGCAGGTCAGCACTTTCTCTAAAACTTAGAAAACTTAGAGTCTTAGAGAAATACCAGGCTACAGTACTAAGAGATAAAATGACTTTCTCAGAGTCAAATTGGCTAATTTTCTACTTATTCTGCCATTCTGATCTTCACTTACAAAGTACTATCAGGGGGAGTTCATGTAGAAGGAACACCTGAACTATACTTTAAAAGAAAATAAGAATTCTGAAAATAAATATATTTTTGATGAATTTTCACAACTTCCAGAGTGATTTACATGAAATTTCAGATCAATTTCATGAATTTGAAGTATTAGATGTATGACTTGATCATATATATCTATCTGGTAGTAAGGTATAGAGAATGCTAATATAATCACTCTTGAGAACCTAACTTTTAGTAAATCAATTATTAGCAACAGTATCAAAAGTGTGTAAGATATAAAAATGTTCTTTTATTTATGCAAACTCAATTTATGATGTTTCTTTGACACTAATGAATAGAACTTTATAGCAAATGATATAATGTAATATATGGGCATAGAGTATTTTAAACAAAATATCAGATTCAATGCAGGATTAGAATATCGGTTGGATGAAAACATGGAAATGGGTGACTTTTTAAATTCTGAATAAAAGAGATCCTATACAGACATTCTATTTTCTCTAGTAGGAACTGGAAAAGAAGGAAGCATTGGTTCCCAAAAGAATTATGCTTCTTAAATGCTTTTTTCCACTGAGGTCCCAAATAGGCCCCAACTCTAGATGATATCTAGAGATAGAAAATATTTTTGTCTCACAGTTGAGGAAATTGAGGCAATGAGATGTTATTTGAATTGCCTAAAATCATCAGTGACAAAGGCACGATTCTAACCTAGATCATTGGGCTCCTAATCCCATGAATTCTACTCTGACACCTGCCACAAATATCAAAAACATAACTCGAAGAATGCACAGTTTTTCGAACTCTTAAAAAATTAGTCAACGTGGCTCATAGCAAGGGATAGTCAAGACAAATAGACAAAACAAGAAACAATGAATGTAACACTTTGTCAAGAGAATTTGATGTATGATTGTATGAAATACTGTCACATAGGATGAAGGAACAAGAAAGTTATATTTACAAAAGAATGAACCTTTTTCCTCAAGGCTTCCATAATAGTCTCATCTGCTTTGGTTTTAATTAAATAACAGAAGTTCCTTGATAGAAAACTAAATAAGTTATGGCCCATTTAGCTGGGATGCTGCAACACATCCCATTTGTTCTGAAGGATATCTGTTCATTTTCTCAGATCTAAAGCTGTCATTCAAAATGGTATCCATGCCTGAGTTCCTTCCCTTTTTCCTCTCAAGTTTATTGAACAAGAAAAGTAATGGTTTGCTTTGAAACTTGTCAACTTTTGTACCCAGAGATATATACATTTTCTTTTCTTAACCCTTATAACATGTCATCTTCTATCCAATCCAGAGACTAAAAAGAATGCCTTTTGTTTTGGATAGAGTTCTGTTATGGTCTTATAAAAATTGAGGATAGAGGAATGAGGAAAAAGAAAAGAACTCAGTAGAAGAATTTATTGGAATTTTGTGGCCAAAAAGAAGAAAGTATGTGAGATAATTTTTATTTGTACAAAAATCAGGAATAACCAAAAAAAAGTTCAAAACTCAAGGGTTTTATTTAAGGAAATCTAAAGCCAGGTTAGTTTCTCTATAGATATGTATATGCATTCCAAAGCTACTGTTATAACAAAAATTGAAACAAAAAAAAAGTGATCCTTCTGTTCCAGGAAAAAGGGTTAAGAAAATAATAAAAGAAGGGCATCTGTAGTTTGGCAGGTTAATGAGTCTTTCTGTGTGTTCTCTCTCTGTCTCTCTCTTCTATCCCTCTCTGTTTTCCTCCTCTCCCTCTTTCTCTCCTTCCCTCCCCCCTCTCCTTCCTTTCCCACCTTACCCCAACCTCACCTCTCTCTCTCTCTCTCTCTCTCTCTCTCTCTCTCTCTCTCTCTCTCTCTCTCTCTCTCTCTCTCTCTCTCTCTCTCTCTCCTCCTTCCCCCTCCCTCCCTCCTTCCCTCCATCTCTCTCTCTTCCTCCTTCCCCCTCTTTCCCTCTCTCTCTCTCTCTCTCTCACTCTCTCTCTCTCTCTTCCTCCTTCCCCCCCCTTTCCCTCTCTCTCTCTCCCTCCCTCTTTCCCTCTCTCTCTCTCTCTCTCTCTCTTAGAGGCACGAGGAACATCTTTACTACTCAGAAACTCCACCTACTTTTCAGCCAATATTCTACTTAAGTTTTGAGGGGTTTGGGGGGAATGTTGTTTTTTAGATACAGACATGTTTTAGACATAGTTATAGATAGAAAGTGGTACCAAACCTGTGTTTTCATTGATATACAGAATACTCAAATGACCTACCAACGTATGCCATAATTTTCTTGATAACTTATATAGGGTGTTCCAAAAGCCTTAGTAAAAATTTAAAATTTAAAAGCTTGAACCTGCACTAGATTTTGAAAATATCTCATACTTTTAGTGTTGCTTAGAGCAGTAGTACCAAATTCAAATAGATATGGATTCCTGTAAGCTGTATATTGACTCAGAAACCACAGACTTACATTATTTATGTTTTATTATATTTTTATTTATTTTGTTAAACATTTTCCAATTACAATTTAATCTAGATCAGATCCAAGTTTGACATCTTAAGCTTAGAACAGGAAGGGGTTAAATGACTTGCATAGGGCCAAAAAGCAGTAAATGATAGAGGCAAAATTCCAATCCAAGTCTTTTCTTCTCTGAGCACAGCTTTCTTTCTATTGTTCTACACTAATATATGAAATCTAGGCTATTCACTGAAAGGACAAATATTGAAGCTGAAGCTTAAATACTTTGGCCACATATAAGATGAGATTCATTTGAAAAGATTAATTGGGAAAGATTGAAGGAAAAAGGGCATTAGAGAATGAGATGGATAGATAGTATCATGGAAACAATGAACACGAATTTGGACAGACTCCAATAGATGGCAAAGGAAAGAAGTTCCTGATATGCTATGATTATGAAGAGAGAGTCTCAACTGAATGACAGAACCATAAAAGCATATTCAACAATGGGCCTATGTCATTTATCCTGGGGGAAAAAACCAACCATGTGGGCAGCATGTCACAATGGATTGATGTCAATCAATATCTTTTGGTGCCCAAGATGGCACTTTAAGACTGTAAGTTACATCAAAGGTATCAATGAGTAGTGCCAGAAAGAGTTAACCACCAAGACTTCCATGAACCAATGAAAAAATAGGTCAAGTCCAAATTATTGATCATAATCACTTCCTAGTTATTCAATGGTACAAAATAAAAAGCATCAAGAAAAGTTATGTCTATTTTAAATGAAAATTTTATTTTTAAATTGTTAATAACAATATCAACTGGTAAGATATTGAAGATAAATTTTAAAGCCTTTATTGTTCTCCTTTCTCTGCTTATCATTAGCAAACTTCAGCTTCACAAACAATTTCTTTTCTTGATATAAGGTCAAAGAAAAAAAACAGTGGAATAATTATTTTTAAAGACTCTGTGACTGTTGTGACTAAAATAAAATTTAGAAATTATAGCCACATACTTCAGAACTCTAATCTTTCAAAGGGTCTAAAGAAGCTAAAAGACTAGCATAACAGGATTTCTAGCCGAAAGGGACCATAGAGATAAACCAGTCCAAGCTGGGATTTGGGGGTTTTTTTTAGGTAAGGTAAGAAAATAAGCCCAGAAATGTAAGGTTACTTCCCTAACACACCACAGTTAGTAATAACAGTTTATTTCATTTGTCTGCTATTGCAAAATTGATATATTGATAAATATGTCAAATTAGTATCATGTTTCATGATTATAATTTTTAATTATATTTCTCAATCAGCAAAAATCTCTTTCCTGTCTCCACACTAATTTCCTCAATCAAGAGCAAAAGAAAAACAAAAGCTCTGTTGTAAACATGTATGGTCAAGCAAGACAAATTTCCACATTTAACATAGCCAAAAAATATCTCATTCTGCTCTAGCCCTACTTTCACAGTCATTAGTGTTCTCTTTCCTCCCACAAATTACCTTGCCTTTACTTTTCTGTAAGCATATGATATTCTCTAAGTAGAAGGTAAACTACTATAAATAAGGATCATGTCATTTTCATCTTAATATCCTGTGTTTTCCATAAAGTAAGTGCTTAATAAATATTTGCTGAATTGAATCAAATGAAAATGAATTGTTTCCTCTTTAATTCTACTAGAGTTAATATTAAATAAATAAACTGTGGGAAAGGAAGCCAGAAAGAGCCAAGATATCAATCAATAAATATTTATTCAATAGAGAATAAGTAAAAGGTCCTATGCTAAAATCTATGGCAGTTACTAAGAAATTTAAGACATAATCCCTGCCTTCAAGAAGTTATTAGCCTACTATATGATGATCAATTCTGATGGACGTGGCCCTCTTCAACAATGAGATGAACCAAATCAGTTCCAATAGAGCAGTAATGAACTGAACCAGGTACACCCAGCGAAAGAACTCTGGGAGATGACTATGAACCACTACATAGAATCCCCAGTCCCTCTACCTTTGTCCGCTGCATTTTTTATTTCCTTCACAGGCTAATGGTACACTATTTGAAAGTCCGATTCATTTTTGAACAGAAAAATAACTGTTTGGACATGTATACTAATATTGTAGTTAATATATATACTTTAACATATTTAACATGTATAGATCAATCTGCCATCTGGGAAAGAGGGTGGGAGGAAGGAGGGGAAAAATTGAAACAAAAGATTTGACAATTGTCAATGCTATAAAATTACTCATGCATATATCTGGTAAATAAAAAGCTATAATAAATTTTTAAAAGAAGTTATTAGCCTCCAGATAGTGTGCTGATAGACTCAGAGGACAGACTGAAGCATATTGTTTTTTCTTTCTTTTTCTGGACATGATTAACACAGGACTTTGTTATATATAGTTTCATGGTGTATAATGAGTTTTGTTTTTCTTACCATCCCAATGGGTGAGGGAGTGGAAAACAAAGAAAATTCAGAATTGAATTTTTTAAGAAAGAAATTATTAACCTGCCCCCAAAATTTTAAGTAACATTTCAAAAATCATAAGGTGATTCAAGACAGAAAATTAGTTTGTTACCAACTGAGTAATACTGATCAGAGATCAGAGAAGGATGATCTCTCTGAGGGTTATAATGAGCTAGGAAGGCCTCAAAAAAGAGAAGAAACCTGACAAATGGGTAGCAGCCTAAACAGTTTAATTTGGACAAAGCATGACAGAACTAAACTAATTTCCTTTTAGGGTCATTAAACTGGTAGGTAGATAAGAAGAATGCTGCTGACAAAGTATATCTTGACTTCAGCATCACATCTAACCAAAAGTTCTCCCATTCTTAAATAAGTGGGAAAAAGGATTCATTAAATATTTACTATGTAACAAGAATTAGGCATTGGAAATACAAAATACTGAAGCAAAAATAGTCACTGTTCTAAAAGAACTTCAATCAGTTAATGAAACCCTTAAGAGACTGCTATGTACCAGACACTGAACTAAGTGCTAGGCACAAGAAACAAAAAATACACCCTGCCCTCTAGTTTACCATCTAATGGAGGAAACAACATATAACTCCTTTTCTTCCCATTATTTTCTTTAAAATAATGACCTTTTATCCTGTACAAATTTTGGCTGTTCTTTTTCTCTCTAAAGTAATTTCAGTATTATTATTAACATTTCATATTATTTGTATTACATGGATAATTATTGTTATTAATTTTTATTAATTGTCATTTTTATTAGATTGACACAATCCAATCATAAACAATTAATCTATCTCCATTTATTTAGACCTGTCTTTATTTCTACACGAGATTTTTTGGTGTTGAAGTCATATGGTTTCTGTGGGTGAGGGTTATGAGGATATTCGAATATTTTACATGTTTTGTCAATATTTTGAGTAAGAGTTCTCTTTCTATCTCTTCTTTCTGGCTTTTGTTGGCAATGGATAGATAGATAGACACTCAGACTAATTTTGTGCAGGTTTATTCATATTTGTTATTTTGAAGAAGTTATTTATGTCTTGATATTAAACATTGTCTATTTTGTCTTTAAGCATTTTGTCTATTTTTGTCTTTAAGCATTTTCCTGTTTATTTCTTTAAGCATTTTCCTGTTTATTTCTTTTAACCCAGTCTTTTTTATTGTTATTTTGTCCAAGATCATAATTCCTATTCCTTTTTATTGTTTTTGTTTAGATGAGAAATAATAGATTTTTGTTACAATTTCCATTTTAACTCTTTGTTCATCATCGTATCATATATGTTTCTTATGAGCAATTCATTGTTGAATTCTGGTTTATAATTAATTGTCATTCTCCAGCATTTAATAGGTGAGTTCATTTTATTCACAAACTAAATTTCATAAATTTATAACATTTTTTAAAATAAATTTCTTTTCTTTATTGTTCACTTTCTCATTAGGAAGAAGTTGTTAAGAGGGTAATTTGCTCAACACTAGCAATCTATACCTGAAATGACTTGCTTCTGTTCTACTTCTCATCTCTTCCTCACTCAGTCCCTAGTCACAGGCTCTTACCTTTATTTCCTTCCTTCTTTCTCCTTTCACATTTCATCTTCAAGGATGGAGTTTGTTTTATTTTTTATTATTCCTTCTTTAGACTCTAAGCCCCCCTCTGAATTCTTTTCCCTTCTCCCCCTCACTTTACTCCTTGTTAACTTTAATGTATTTCTATGCCAAAGTTTATGTGTGTTTTTTTCTGTAAAGAACATTCCTTTGTCTAGTTCAGATGAAAGTAAAGTTCATGTGTAGCCCACTTGCCCTTGTCCTTCCTCCATGTTTGTATAGTTTTCATCTCCTGTACCAAGATTATGTGAGAGAATAATTTCCACTCCTTCTTCCCTAGTGTATTCCTTTTTCTTCTTCCTTTTATTTTTATTTTACAAAATTTTTATCAGGGGATTAGTTAAATCCTACATAGACAACAAGAACAATAAATGCACAGAATAAGGATATGGATAAGTTAATTTGTCTCATTGAAGAGAATACCCACATGGATCTGATCATGATAAAATAAAATAATAAAAAATTTAAAAAAAATTTTTTTAAATGAAGCCTGATCATGGCTTCATGAAATATCTTCAATTCATTTTTATTTTCTTAAACATTCATTGTGCTGAAGATGACCTGCACTCAAATTTTATTGTCTTCACTATGAAGAATATAGATTGTACCTGAAGAATTAAATAACTATTGCACAGAAGATGCATGTGTCTTCCTCCAAAGAAGATGTTCTATTACAACTTTATAATTCATAATTAAATGTCTAAGGAATCTATTAAGTTTTTAACCTGTCTACTTTTCCCCAAGCTATATTCTTTTGCTCATGAATATGAATTAATAGAACTTTGGGGATAATTATCAAATTTCTACTAAAGCCAGATATATGGTTTAGAGGTTTTAATTCTCCTCTCTGTCACCCTAGAGATTAATTTTAAGTCCTGCAAGAAAATTTAATTCTAAGAATAATCTTTGAGGTTTGTTAATGGAGTTCTTTTGTGGAAAAATACTTGGAGGATTCAATATAGTTTTGTATTGAAAACAAGTTAGAACTCTGGTAATTTGACATTGTTGTTAAGCAAAGGATAGTTTATAGGAAAAGTCAAAAAATGACTTATCTCTTGGTTATTAACTCAGACAAGATCTAGGATTCTAATAATCGACTAAATTTTAGTTAAAATTTGATATAGTTACTTCATTCTATTCCGATGAATTAGATGAAGAGAACTGAAAGTATAATTAGATTCAAAACTGGTAGAATGTCCAGTCTCAAATAGTATGAAAGCATTATGAATGAATGAAGAAAAACATTTATTAAGCACTTATTATAAATGCAAATACAAAAACAATTATTTGTTTCAATGAGTTATTTAACTAAATTATCCTAAAATAACACATTTAATAAAGTGGTGTCTAGGGGAGGGTTATTTTGGTTTGGAAACTTACAAGAATGGTGAATGTAGCCATGAGGAAATACATTGACAGACTCTTTTCTGTTGCAATAATAGTATTTATTTGATTATGGCTCTGGAAGGAGAAAGCAGACTTAGGAGTGTGGGGATAAGGAACAAAAGGAGAGTATCACAAAGCAGCTAACCATAAGATGGTCATGGAGCAAAGTAAAGCATGCCTGGAGATGGCCTAGAAGTAGTAAGTTATGTGAGGTAGTTGCCAACTAGAATGTTGAGGGATCAAGAGTAATTACAGAATCGAAAGGGTTAAGTCTTCCAGGATGTGATTTTTGTTCTGAGAATAAGTACAGCAACAAAGCAAGTAGCAAGAAAATGGCTGGGAAGTTGCTGTTATTGCTCCTGCTTATGTAGTTATCATTCATTCTTTGTCCTTGAAGAGGATCAATGACATGAGGGTGGTATTTTGACTTGTGCATTAATTGGATTTAGGTAAGGCAGAGCTGTGTAAAGTTAGTAGTCTCACTCTCTTCTCCAGAATCATTGAAGTCCAGGGGTAAGACAAAAGTCAAAACAACTGGAGATGATCCAGGATGCAGTGGATGACCTCAGTCTTTCAAAATCAAGATCTTTGAATGGGGAGTAGACACTGGTAATTCTGTGAATACTTAAAAGAAAGTATCAATAGCAATGCTCTCAAGGATTTGTGCTAGGCTCACTGTTATTCAACATTTTTTTCAGTGACATATAAAGAAATAAAAAGACACCCTCATCAAATCTGCAGATGACACAAAGCTAGAAGCAATTACTAATACACTAAATTACAGAGTCAGGTTTCAAGAAGATCTTGACAGACTGAAAAATTTGGCTGAGTCTAATAAGATGAAATTTTGTAAGTATAAATGCAAAATTCAAAAAATCAGCATCACAGGTGCAAGGTAGGGAGGCATGATTGCACAGCAGATTGTCCAAAAAAGATATGGAGATTTTAATGAATTACAAGCTCAATATTAATCAACAGTGTCAAGTGACAACCAAAAAAAGCTAGTATGATTTTAGACTACATAAAGAAAAGCATAACTTTCAGGATCATGCAAAAGTCACTTTGCATTCTGCCCTAATCAGAATCTATCTTGACTATTGTGTTCAAATCTCAACTACACATCTTAGAAAGAACATTTGCAAATTAAAACAACTCTGAGGTACTACCTCAAATCTATCAGATTGACTAAAATGACAGTAAAGGATAATCTTAAATAAATAGGATTGTGAACTGATCCAGCCATTCTGGAGATCAATTTGGAACTATGCCCAAAGGGCAATCAAATTATACATATTCCTTGATCCAGGAGTGCCATTATTGGATCTGTATTCCAAAGAGATCACAAAAGAGGGGAAAGGACTCACATGTGCAAAAAAAATGTTTGTAGCAGCATTTTTTGTGGTGGCAAAGAATTGAAAATTGAGTGGATGCCCATCAATTGGGCAATGGCTGAAAGAGTTATGGTGTTTGAATGTAATGGAATACTATTGTTCCATGAGAAATGATGAGCAGATTGACTTCAGTAAACCTGGCCCCAGTAAACCAGGAAAAGTCATTGGAATCTCTGGATTAGTGGCAGCAACCCACAGACACAAAAAATAACTTAAATATTCAGCAGAAAAAAAAAAGTTACACCTGGGAGAGAGTGGAGTGACAAGGGAGATCAAAACACATACTCAGAAGTTGATAATGAAGTCAAAGCTCCTACATCCAAAGCCTCCAAAAAAAATAAGAATTGGTCTCAGGCCAAGGAGGAGCATAAAAGGAATTCTGAAAATCAAATAAGAGAAGTAGAGGAAAATTTTAAAAAGAAATGAGTGATGCAAAAGGAAGTACCAAACGCCGATTAGGAAAAGAATGCCTTAAAAAGCAAAATTGGTCAACAGAAAAAGAGGTATGAAAGCTTACTGAGGAAAATAATTCCTTAAAAAATAGAATTGAGCAAGTGGAAGCTAATAATTTTATGAGAAATCAAGAAATAATCAAACAAAACCAAAAGAATTGAAAAAATTAGAAAACAATATGAAAAAATCTCACTGGAAAAACAACTGACCTGGAAAATATTTCCAGGAGAAACAATTTTTTAATTATTGTACTACCTGAAAGCCATGATTTAAAAAAAAGGGCCCAGCCATCTTTCAAAAAAAATGATCAAGGAAAACTATTCTGATGTTTTGGAACCAGAGAGTAAAATAGAAATTGAAAGAATGCACCAAATGCCAAAATGAAAATTCCCAGGAATATTATAGTAAAGTTCCAGAACTCCAAGGTGAGAGAAAAAATATTTTAAGCATTCAGAAAGAAACAATACAAATATGGTAGAGCCATAGTCAGTATAACACAAAAATTTAACAGCTTCTATCTTAAAAGATAGGGAGACTCTAGAGAGCAAAGGAGCTAGAACTATATCAAAATCAATCAATCAAAAATCAATCAAAAGCACCTACCCAGTAAAACTAAACATAATCCTGCAGGAGGAAATGGATATTCAATGAAATAGAGGATTTTCAAACATTAATGATGAAAATACCAGAGATGAATAGAATTTTTAATTTTCAAATACAGGACTTTGGATAAACATAAAAAGGTAACCAAGAAAGAGAAATAATAAGGGGCTTAATAAAGTTAATGTGTTCACTTTCCTACATGGGAAGATAATTATAATTCATAAGAACTTTCTCATGATTAGAACACTTAGTAGGAGTATATATAGAAAGAGGGCACAGGTGTGAGTTGAATATGAAGGGATAATACATAAAAAAAATAAAATTAAAGAATGAAAGAGGGATGTACTGAGAGAAATGAAGAGAGAGGTATAATGATGTTAATTATCTACCATTAAAAGAGACAAGAAAAGGCTTAATTGGAGAGAGGATAAGGGCAGGAAAGATGTGAATAAACCTTCCTCTCATCAGGATTGGCTCAAAGAGGAAATAGCATACACACTCAATTAGGTATAGAAATCTGTCTTACCCACAGTCAACGAGGAGGGGAAGGAATTATGAAAAGGGGTTAAAATGATAGAAGGAAGGGCATATTGGGGTAGCGGTACTTTTGAGGAGGGACAGGGTAAAAGAGAGGACAGAATAAATGGGGGAAATAGCAATAGTAATTGTGAAAAGAATTTTTAGAAGAGTTTCTCTGATAAAGGCCTCTTTTTTCAAACATAGGGAACAGAGTCAAATTTATAAAATATTAAGAGCCATTCCCCAATTGAAAAATAATAAAAAAATATGGACAGCTTTCAGATGACATAGTCAAGGCTATTTATAGCCATATGAAAAAATATATTATAATTCACTATTAATTGGACAAATGCAAATTAAAACATTCCTGAGGCTTTATTTCATACCTATTAGATCCATTAATAGTCCAGAAAAAGAACAGGACAAATGTTGGGGGGAATGTGGAAAAAATGAAACATTAATGCATTGTTGGTAGAATTATGAATTGATTCAGACATTCTGTAGAGCAATTTGGAACTATGAAATTATGCATACTTGTTATGAGAACAACCTGTTAGTGACTGCTGGGGATCTAATTCTGACCAACAGAATAGATCCCTTCATGTGAGAGGACAATAATAATACAAGGAGACAAAGAGGCAGTTGCATTCTCTAACCTCTCTCCTCTTCCCTCTTGCCTCCAATTTATTTCATTCCCAATCCACAAGCAACATCTGTGTCAGTAACTGATTTGCAATTCCTTCAAGTGTGTTATGATTCATAGCTGTGGGAGCTTTCAGAGAATTGATCCGCACCTTCACACTTAGGCATGGTCCTTAACAGATACCCCTTGACTTAACAATACCACTACTAAATATATATCCCAAAAGAGAATTTCTTTAAAAAAAAAAAAGAAAGAAGACTTTTATATATAAATATATTCATAGCAGCTCTTTTCTCAGGGCAAAGAATTAGAAAATGAGAGGATACTCATCAATTGAGAATGGCTAAATAAATTGTGATATATTATTTTGAGGGAATATTTTTTGTGATGGTGAGTAGAATGTTGTCAGAAAAAGCTGAAAAAACTTTCATGATCTCATGCAAAGTGAAATGTACTGTGTATAAAGTAACAGGAATATTGTGAATGACTTTACTATTCTCAGCAATACAGTGATCCAAGACAACTCTGAAGGACTTATGATAAAAAAAATGCTATTCATACTCAGAGGAAGAACTAATTGATTGTATCTAAATACAGACTGAAGCATGCTTTTTTAAAACTATATTTTTCTGTAAGGTTGTTTTTTTGGAAGGGAGTGGGGAACCTATGTCTCCTTTTGCAACATGATTTTTATGGAAATGTTTTGCATAACTTCACATATGTGAGGTGATTCAGGCCAATTCCAAATAGACTTGTGATGAAGAGAGCCATCTGCATCCAGAAAGACTATGGGGACTGAATGTGGATCACAATATAGCATTTTCCCCTTTTTTGTTGTTGTTTGTTTGCCTTTTTTCTTTCTTATTTTTTCCTTTTTGATCTGATTTTTCTCATGCAGCATGTGAAATGTGAAAATATGTTTAGAAGAATTGCACATGCTTACCTTATATTGAATTACTTGCTTTCTAGGAGAAGGAGGTGGGGGAAAGGAAGGGAGAAAATTTTGGAATACAAAGTTTTACAGGGTAAATGTTGAAAACTATTGTTGCATCTATTTTGAAAATAAAAAGCTATTATTTAAAAAAAACTGTACATATGCCTTCTCAGTGGGGGAGGGAGGATGGAAGAGGATATGGAATTCAATTTTTCAAAAACAAATATTAAAATTTGTGTAACTTGGGGGGAATAAAATATTAAATAATGAAAAAATATCAGGGCTTTGTAAAAGTTTGAGAATTTAAAAGTTTAAGAAAATTATGGAGGAAAGCAAGTAGATAGCTTTTTTCTCCTCTCCTTTCTACCACATAAAGCATGGTATCTCAACTACCAAACCAATAAGATGCACTGCATCCAGCAAGATGCTGGGTTTTCAGCAAGAGCTGAAATACATAAATAAAAAGAGATAGTTCCCCAAGGGATAAAACACCTTCAAGGAGTGTGATCCCTGGCAAATCAAAAATTATTTGTGGTGAAGAATAAATCCTAAAAGCCCAGCATGAGGTTTCTACAAAAAGGAGTAAATAAAAAATATATATATTTACAGTACCTGGCACATAAATATTATATAAATACTTATTCCCTTCTCTATGTTCTTCCCCTTTACCAGTCATGTACTTTATCTGTATGCCTCTTTACCACTGAACTCTTATTTTGAGTCCATTCTTTCTATTCATTTATAAGAGTGTGATCTAGGTTTATGGAGGTAATGTTATCTAACTACTGTTTTTGCTGTTCCATTTGAGTAAATGCCTTTAATAATAGCTCATTTAGTCTATTCATAGACTGTTAATGAAATACAAATCCATTCAGGTTTTTGAGCGATAATTCCAGAATGATAGTCCAATAAAATTAACCCTAGAATTACAACTAGTAACCACTTTTTAAGGGTTCAGACTGAAAGTAATAGTAAAACTTGGGAGTAGCATAGAAGGAAAACTTGGGAAATATCCACTGAAAAGAATTCTTCTACCTTTTAGAATCTTTATCTTTCTCCAAACTCAGCTTATGCCATTTCCTACATAAATTATATCTTTCCTGAGCTCTCCCATTTGTTACTTTTCAGTATCTTCTGAAATTGTTGCATTTATTTACTTTGTGTGTGTGTGTGTGTGTGTGTGTGTGTGTGTGTGTGTTACTGCACACTCCCAGTAGAACAGTAAATTTCCTAAAGACAGGAGGATTTTGTTTTGGGCTTTGTGTCTCTAGCACTGTCAATCAATGAATATTTATTCATCTATTATCTATTATATGCTAATCTATTATATCTATTATAATCATCTATTATATATCAAGCAGAACAGCAAAGCGGTACAAGGGAGTGTTAGACTTTGTCAGGAAGACCGTTATTCCTGAGTTCAATTCTGGCCTCATTCACTCACTAGCTGAGCAAGTCATTTTACCCTGTTTGTCATAGTTTGCTCACTAAAATGAATTAGAGAAAGAAATGGCAAACCACTCCAGTATCTTTGCCAAGAAAACTCCAAATGGAGTCATAAAGTATTGGACATGACTAAAAACAATTGAAAGAAAGAAAAGAGATGAGTTAAGCACTAAGGATTCAAATACAAGCAAAATATAGTTCCTGCTCATAAAAAAATTTGCAGTTCAATAGGGGAGATAACTTAAAAACGACTACATACAAATAAACTATATATAGTATAAATTGGAATTGCCATTGTTGTTCATCCTTCATTTTCAAAGAGGACAAATGACAGGACTGATGTCTTGAGTTGTGCACAAATTAGACTTGAGAGGCAGAATTACACAAAGTTTTCATCCTCACTTGCTCTTTCGGAGCCATCAAAGTCCAGTAGCTGGACAAAAGTCAAGATAACTGCCAATGTTACCTGTGGTGGAGTGGATGACCTTGATATCTTTGATATCTGACTAAGTTTTAAGCACTTCACAGTGCCTGTTTCAGCCACCTTCATGGCCACTGGAACAAATTGCTCTCATCTGCCTATTCTTCTGGGAAAATCTTCATATGCTTGGGATAGTCATCTCCCTAATTCACCTATGGACTTGAGATATGTTGATTACTCTCTACCTGGTTTTACCGGGGTGTGGCTACTACACCCACTACAACTTCTTAGAATCACCTGTGAGAGGTGGGTGAGAGGTAGATACCAAAGGTGGGATAGACAGCCCTGGCAAGGACTTGGCAAGTCTTCACACAAGAGGTGCTAATCCTACAAGAACATCCCATACACCTCTAAATTGCAGATAATTGACTAAAATTGAGGGAGCTCAGGAAAAGATATAGAAAGTGGAACTTTAGCTGGAACCACAGAAGCTAAGAGGCAAAGATAATGAAGGCCATACCAGGCATGGAGGAAAATCAGAGAAAAATTTTGGAATCAAATGTCATGTTTTATGCATGGAAGGAAGAAAGCAAGGAAACCAACATCACTGCATTTTAGACTAAGTGAAAGGAGTAAGGTGTTAAAAGACTAGAAATATGAGATCATTAAGGACTTGGTACAGTGTCTGAAAAGTAGCAGATGTTTCCTGAATTTGATTGATAAAAATTAGGCTTGAGGAGCCAAAATAAGGACGATAAGAACAATTAAAATCACAAGAAGGGAACTAGGATAGTGTTGCATCTTCAAAGCTTAGAGGAAAGTGAGTCTTTAACAGAAGGGAGTTGCAACATTTTCTAGTTTAGCTGTGAAAAAAAAAGAAATATATAATAGTAGCTAAATGGACTTGAAAGATCAAAGGGAAGGAAGCCTCTTTCAGGATTGAAAAGAGACCTGAGTAGTTGGTAGGCACGTAGAACAGTCAAACAGTAGCAAAGAAAAGGTCAAATATGCAAAAGGGAAAGAAGCTGCCTGAGAACCAGAAGCTGAAGAAATGTCAAGGCTCTTACATTTAACAATTAGAAGATCAGTGGTGGCTTCAGAAAAAGAAATTTTGACAGCAGTGGAAGTTAAATCCCAATTGCATCAAATTAAGGTAAGAGTTGGTAAAGAGGGAGCAGAAATCCAGTGGAGACAAGGTCATAGATGTCATTGTATTCGGTTAAGTAGGATGGATAATGAGAAGAATGATTTGAAACAGTCACAGTGGAAAGTGAGATAAGAAATGAATAAGAGATAAAATAAAATCGATATTGAGCAGCTCCCAGTAGCCCCAGCTATAGTTATATCACATTAATTTATAATACGTGGAAATGACCCCAGATCATGATTTTCTCTAATAGTGAACATCCTTTGAAAATGAGTAGAAAAATCAGATTATTTAGATATGCTAAAGGTGATAGAGTACTGGAGTATGGGTTGCAGTGTCATCTCTAAAAGAATTTAGGTGCAAACCATCTCAAAATCAAGCAAGGGCATTTTGGGGGCACTATTATACTATATTATATTATTTAATATTAATTAGAATAATAATGGCATTGTTTATTATTTAATAATAATGATGATAATGACAATTAGGGTGAAGAGTAAGATATCTTGTGGGTCCATTCCTTAAGAGAAACAGATACTCCAGCAGAGTAAGGAGGGGAATTATATAGAGAAAGAAGAATAAGAAAAAACAGGAGAATTGAGCAAAGCAGGGAATTTGGGAGATCTCAGATATATTTAGACAGCCTCAGATAAGATAAGCATGGGAAAAATAAATCTTATTAGATATATCTCAGACAGGATATATATGGGAAAAGTGCTATTATCTTAATGCATATGATAATGAGGCTGGGGCAAGCTAGATTAAGCATGGGGAAAGGTAAAAGATCCTTTTGTAGAGTCAACTTATTGAAGCTGGGACACCAGCTAAGATTCCATCAGGATGGTACAGGTTACCCATCAACCACAGGATCATTGATAAAGAGTCAGAATGGTACTTACAGATGATTTGATTCAATCCAAATTTATTTTTAAAATAAATTTTCATTTTTTCAATAATCAAACTTTTTTCTTCTTATATACACTAAAAAGCTACATATATATATGTGTGTGTGTGTATATATATATATACACACACAGAGAGAACCTTTGTATTATGTAAACATAATCAAGCAAGAGAAATTCATACATTAGTCACATCCAAAAAATGTGTTTCTCATTCTGCCTTAATTATCCCTCTGTCACTAGCTAGACAGTAATTCTTCTGTAATTAGAGCTGATCATTGCTTTGATCTGAGTTTCTAAGTTTTCTTGTTCATTTTACCATGTTGAGCTTATATAAAAATTGTTCTCCTGGTTCTGCTTAATTCACTCTGCATCAGTTCATGCAAGTCTTTCCAGGTCTCCCTAAAACCATGTCTTCATTTCTTATAGCAAAAGTGTTTTATTATCTTCCTATATCATATTTTGTTCATCCATTTCCCAAATGTCTCCAAGCTATTTTTCTACCAGAAAAAGTTACTATAAAAATATATGTGTAAGATCTCTTCTTCTTTCTTTGATCTCTTTGTAATATGTCTAATATATATGTATATATATATATATTAGTTTATATTCAACCTGTTTTCTGTCCATGTTTCCATCTTATATTTGTTGTTGTTTAGTCATTTCACTTGTCTTTGACTCTTTATAACCCCATTTGGGATTTTCTTGGCAAAAATATTAGAGTGCTTTGCCAGTTCCTTTTCTGGCTCCTTTTACAGATGAGGAAACTGAGGTAAACAAGGTTCAAAGACTTGCCCATTCCCAGTAATTTTCAGACTATGCTGCCTGCCTTCCAACTATCATTCCCACCTTCCTTATTCCCCTGGAATCACCCTAGGTTCTAAAAAGGAAGCTCTAGTTTTTTCTTGTCATCTATGTCACTTTCCACTCATTTCCAAACCATGCTATCATATATTTTCTAATCCACTCTGGGGCTATTATAATCATTCCACCCTATACATCCCACACACCTTGGCTTTTTCAGTTTTATCCAATTCTTCTTGACCTTATTTGGGATTTTCTTGGCAAAGATACTGGATTAGCTTCCCATTTCCTTCTCCCACTCATTTTACAGATGATTAACTGAGGTAAAGTAAGTTACTTGCCCAGGGTCACACAGCTTGAAAGTGTCTGGGGCCAGATTTGAATTAAAAAAGATGGATCTCAGGCAAACTTTCTATCCCACATAGATGCCCAACTCACTTACTCACCCCTCTCTCTTCAGCTGTACTGGATATGTTATATGTATATGATGTATATGTTATATGATATATGTATATGTATAAATCCCTCATCAGAATATAAAATCCTTAAGGGAAGGAAGTATTTTGTTTCCTTATATTTTATACCTCCATGGGGTATAATAATGCCCAGCATATTGTTAAGTATTTAACTAATATTTTATCATTTATTCAATCACCTTACATTTCTGAATGATTATAATAGCCCCAGAGTGGATTAGAAATCAAGTACCATGAGAATTCATGGAAGTTATAAGCAAAATCTTAGTCATCTGATTATATGTCTTAAGACCAAAGACCCCAGAATCTCCCTACTTCCTCATCATTTTAATAACCAATATAGCTCCCAGATCTGACTTTCCCAGTTGTTCCTTGCTGCTTTTAATCAAGGTCACAGTTTACTAACTTTTCCATAATCAGATTATTTAATTTTCTTGCTCTGTGAGTCCTCATAAGAGGTATTCTAGACTCCTGCCATTCTAGATGTCACCATTTCCTTTACATTGTCATAAATCTAGCAACAATCAATCAATTCCTTCATTTTCTCAGAATCTCATTATCCCAACTGTCCTGACAGCATCAACACAAATTATGGCGACATATAACCTCATGAGAAATAGTACACTTTGAATTAATGTTTCCACTCTTATCCCTGATTTCCTGGAAAATGTAGTTCCTTATCTACTTGGATCATGTATGATGTGTTACAATAAGGCCTTCATAGTTCTTGAACCCTTGGGGGTTGATAAGGCCACATTAATTTTAGTGATTTAAAGTGCATATTGCACAGAGCTACGAACATAAACTAAAGTCTCATAGAGAGTATTAGCTACCTTGAGTAAATGTAAATAGCAAGAGAAATTCCAACTATCCCATTGGAAAGCTTGCACATGACCCTGAGCCACCCTGGCAAGATGACTTCTTTCTTCTTTTTCTATCTAATATCTGACCTGATCTAGGGCAGAATAGAGATTCATTACACCATTCTGTGTTCCATGCTGCCAAGGACTAAGTCTTACAAGTAAACTCCCTTAAACAACCCAATAAACAAATTAATCTAATAAGCCGTAATAAATCTACACATATTTACTGGAATGGACCCCTTTTTCTTCTGTATCTCAGTATTCTCCAAGAGAATCTGCATCCCACAATTGGTATATCAAGGCAAAATAGATCAACACCCATTTAGTCTTACAATTGTATCTGACAGGATAATCTGCCCTCCTACAAATCTTGTGTTCTTACACGTCTACCCTTTCTACTAATGCCCAGAACACTAAGAAGCTAAACACTCTGGGACTTACTTTTTGATGAATTCTATAGGAACCAGTGTCAAAAGAGAAATGCAAAACTAATGATTTATTCCCATGCAGACTGTTCTTGCTATTAAATTGGGTATATCCAGGTGGATAGGGACCTGGAAAACTGCACCTGTCAATGTATTTCCTTGCTGAGTATTTGTTTGTATATCCTTGTTGAGTATTTGTATTCAATAAAAAAGGCCTTTTTTTATTTTATAGGCAGATTCACTGATGCAATCTTTATAGATCCTGAACTTACATTTGGGGCCAGCTTGCACCTGGCTTAAAACAGATAGGAAGCAGCATTAACCTGCTGTTTCTGTAAACTGTTTTGGAGCTTAAATATTGGGAATTTTCCAAATCTGCTTTGTGGAGTTAATCCAACTGCTAAAGGAAAGAAAATTAGGCACTCTATTGCCATGGCACCACTCCTGGTAAAATTCTTTGTCCAAAGGCCAGAGTTGAAGAAAGGGCAAATGAGGATGTTATCTAAACACTAAATGTATCTTTTAAGCAAAGGAGGTAGGTAGCATGATCACTTTTACATCATTTCTTTTTAAATCAAACAATATCAAAATGCATTTCACTTTAAAAGGAGGCCCAGATCTGTTACCCACTAGTATCAACTCTTAATTAGACCCTATCAACTTTTTATTGTTATAGAAATTAAAAATCAATAAGATCTAAACTCAATTATTTACAGTTGTTTTTTTTCCCCATCACTCTTGAATCCTTGGTAAGATGTACAGAATACACACCATCAAAATAGGACTACAGCATGACTTCATAAGTCTTATTCTTTTTTCTCCTCTATCCAATCTATCCTTTCTACCAATGAGAAAATAATATTTTATGCATAAGAGGGGCTCCTTCCCCCTCCAATCAAACATAGGAGGCCTGACTTCTTGATTGAATCAATCAATCCCACTATCCTAATTAAAGTGACCAATATGATACCATAAATCCTAGTGAGAACAACTCTGCTTGAGTTACAGGATCAATCAAAGTTATAAAATTGGTGTGAATAATCCCCAGACATCACCATTGGATCAAAAAAAATCAATGAAGGCATAATCTAAATGTAGAAAAAGTCCTTGGTCAATTTGGAAGTAGTGAAATATTTTGCCATTGGACAAAATCAGATAACTTATTAGTTGAAAGAATTAATTAGATATATTAGATATATATAATAGGATATCACAGCAACTGCTTTGAGAGTCAAGTTTTTGAGAATACTTTTAAAAGAAAACTCCCTTGGATTCATACCAAAAGATAGCAAGAAGGGAAAAAGGGAAGTAAACCCTGAGACATCTTCCTTCTCCCTTCCTCATGTCATCAGACAAACCAGAACAGAAACAAATAGTGCATCCAACAAAGTTGCAAGAAGATAAAATTATATATACAAAGAGAAATGAAATTTCAGGGCTACACGAAAATTCCAATCCTCAGAGCCCAACAGGGAAAATTATCCATACCTTAGAGCAACTTCATGAGGGCTCCACAAAAGTTACCTCTTTGCCAAATATATATTTATGATAGACTTCATTTTCCCCTGGGTTCTTTATGTATATGTAGGAAATACCAAAATTTAGGGAGGATGTTTTTGTGCCTCAGTCCTTAGTCAGTCATCAACATTAAGCATTATTAAGCATGATCATTAACATTAAGTTCTAGGAACACAAAAGGAGGAAAAAGATAGTCTATTGGGAGAGGCAAAAAGTAAACAATTATATACAAAGCAAGTTATATACAAGATAAATAGGAAATAATTAACAAAGGGAACTAGAACTAAGAAGTTTGGGGAAGGCTTCTTATACATCAGGAGTGGAGAGCCTTTTTTCTGCTAGAGGTGATTTGGTTATTTATAACATTATTTGCTGGCCATGAAAAATTATCAACTTATGGAACTCATGCATTGGGAAGTTGTTGTACCTAGCTTTCTACTCATCATTGTCTGAGCCTGATTATGCAAATAATTTCTTGGGCCTCATATACTGAACATTACTCCCCCCTGCTGTAGATGAGATTTTAACTGAGATTTAAAATAAGATTATTAATCAGGGTGGAGAAGTGAGAGCCCTTCAGGCATGGAAGGGTCAGCTAGAACACCAGAACCAAGATACAGAGTATCTAGCATTAAATGTCACTTGATCAAAGATCCTTCTGATAAAATCAACCCTGCATTCTAGGGTACTAGAATGAGAAGAAACTTAAGGCAGGTAGATGTACCAGTAGGCTATTGTAATAAGGCATGTAATAAGGCATGATGATGGTCTGTATCAGAATAGCAGCAGTGATAAAGGAGAAAAAAAAAGGCATATTTAAGAGAAGTTGCAAAAGTGAAATAAACAGATCTTGGCAACAGCTTAGATGGGAAAGATAGAAGGTAAAGGGAGAAATCCAGAATAACTCCAAAGCTTAGAGATTGAGGGACTGGGAATATGGTGTTGCTCCTATAACACTAGGGCAAGTAGAAAGTAGGGAGAGTTTAAAGGGAAAGATAATTATTTCAGTTTTGGGTTATATTGAATTTCAGATGTCCCTGGAAATCCAGTTCAAAATGTCTAAAAGTCATTTGGAGACACAAGAATGGAGGTCAGCAGAGAGATTGAGGTAAGAAAGATGATTTGAGATTTATCAGCATACAGATGATAATTAAATCTATGAGATTTAATGATGAGATTCTCAAGGAAAGCAATATAGATGGAGAAGAGAAGACTCAAGACAGAATTCTAAGGGACACATTTTTGATAATAGAGTTGTCAAATAAATAGAAGGCGAACCAAGAAAGAGTAAAAACCTAAGGAGAAGAAAATATCAGTTTGGAGAGAGTGATCAACATTATCAAAGACTGCAGAGCAATCAAGGAGAATGTATGCTTTCTCAGTAAATAGCCTTTTGTAAAAGTTAATTGATATTAATAAGTTAATTTTTACAGAAGAAATATCTGATTAAATTATGTTGGTAAGAATACCAGTTCTTGAGCAATAGTACCAGAAAACACCAACCACTCATGATGACCCCTAGGAGAGTTAGCAGAACTCTTGGAATTAAACCCATCAAATTAAGTGGAAATTTGGGTAGTCCCAAAGGCAATTCGCTCATTGAGACCACTTGGTGAATGAATGAATGATTTAATAATACTAGCTTGACCATTTCCATGTTGAAGATCTTACCCACCAAAAAATGGTTTTATATTAAAGAAAATGAAATCTGTAGCAAATAATCCTAACATATTAATGGCTACAAACATCTCTGATAAACATGATACCAAACCCTGCTACCACTTTATTAGACTGTGAGTTCCTTAAGGGTAAAGATTATCAGTTTCTCTTTTTGTATCTCCAATACTTAGCACAGTGTCTGGTACATAGCTTACTGACTTACTGACTACTTCATAGAACTATAAAACTTTGGATTCAATCTAACCCAACCCCCTCACTTTACAGAGGTGTAAACTGAGCCCCAAGAGGCAAAGCAATTTTATGGAACTCACACACCAAACTGAGATCATTTTTCTGATTAAAAACAAGGGGCAAAAGGTCATACTTTACTTTTTTTACTAACCCACAATCTGTCTACGGGGAGCAGCAGAATTATTGATGTTTTTCCCATGTAAAGCTCTGCTTCACTGGTAAGTCAACATGAAGCCATCATGTCTTTATACTGCTCTTGTGAAAGAAGCAAAACCTTTCATTATAACCAGATCAGGTAGCCACAGATAATAGTCTTTTGTATTGTATCTATGTTATTCTTCTTGAACAACAGTAGTCCAAAGAGAAAAATTACCTCATACTTCCCAGCATGAAACCATAGCAGGACAAACTTGGTTCCATTAAGCGCTAGTTCTGATCAGAGGTAAAGAAAAAGTCCCATGAATACAATTGTATTCCTCCAGAGGAGATTAGGCTGGCTAGGAGATAATATCATTTTATGACTTACTATCTTTTCTCTGCTTGATCTCTAAAGGGACTGTGACAATACCAAGTTTTCCTGGAGCAATACAGAGCTGTGAACAAGTTCTAGTTGTTCACATACTCCATCTGATGGCATCCTGGACATAGCCCTCTTATTTGGGATGCTGACCTGATACCAACCAATAACAGTCTAATAAATGATAGAAATGCTACTGTATCAATAAGACACTTCTGGGAGGACAGTGTCCTCCCACCTGGAGGCCTCAGATGTATGGAGAAAGACATGTGATACCCAGATACCGTCTATGCATTAATGTCAGGCAAGGCCATGGAACCAGACCTGGAAACTACTCTTACAATTTTGGAATCCAAGAAGGCCCTACTGACTAATCTATTTCTCATATATATTATTCAAGAAACACAAGTGCCATTATATGGGGAGGGAGGGAAAGGGCCTATGATATGAAATATTTATTACACTGTCAGACTGAATTGTTGTGTTTGTTATATGGAAGACTATCCATCCAGAGGACTCCGTGATTTTAAAATTAAGGCTAAAGGTTACTGTTATAATGATAAAATATTAAAATCCGAATAGATAACCAAGTCTTTGATATATTCTTACCCTCCTAATGAGTGTTCTTCATACTTAGTTTTACCAAACTATATTCCAACCTGGTCACAGTGTATAATCTTTGTGATATTACCTCAGACTCTTTGCTAATATATCCAATGTTTACTGGTGATATTGATCTATAGTTTTGTTTTATTTTTCTGGTTTTGACTTTGCCTTTACTTTAAGTATTAAGGCCATGTCTGCATCATATAAGGTAGAATAGCATTTTTTTCTATTTTTTCTGAATATTAATGCAGTATTGCAATTAGTTGTCTTTTTAATGCTTGATAGAATTCATTTGTGAATCCATCTGATGCTGGAATTTCTTTCTTCAGAAGTTCTTCTTTTTTTATTTATTCAGTTTCTTCCTTTGAAATGTAGCTAATTAAATTCTCTATTTCTTGTTCTGTTAATGTGAGTATTTTTTAAAATATTCATTTATTTAACATAAGTTGTTGGCTTTATAGTTACAGAATTGGGCAAAATAGTTTTTAATAATATCCTTTACTTCTTTATTTTTGTGAATTATTTTTTCATTTTTATTCTGATTATTTGGTTTTCCTCTTCAATCAAATTAGCCAATAGTTTCCCTATTTTATTGTTTTTTAGACTATCAATAACTGCTAGTTTTATTTGTTAATTTAATGGGTTTTTAAAATTTCATCTATCTCTTAATTAAATTTCAGGATTTTAAAATTTTAATTGAGTATGTAATCAATTATGTTTTCTTAATTGTTTTTAATTAGTTTTCTTAAAGTTAAACAAACCATCCTTGCATTCCTGGCATAAGTCCCACTTGCTCATAATACATAATCTTTAAAAAATAATTGCTTTGAGTAGGCACAGACTTATAGTAGGATTGTCAATTAAGAGATTATAACAATTTTATGCAATAACAAGAGAATTTGGGGGCCTGAACTGTGTAAAGACTGTGTAAATGGAGATGAGAAGATAGATGAGAGAATCTTGTAGAAGCATAGAATATATGAACTGAACAACTTAGATAAGAGAAATTAAATTAATAAGAATTAGGGGTCAAGAATAACATCAAGTTTGTGAAACTGGATGACTAAAAAGATGGTGGTGTCCTTGGTAGTCATAGAAATATATGGAAGAATGGTGGAGCAGGAAAAATAAGTGAGTTCAGTTTAGTCATCTTAAGTTGATCGTGTTCATAGCACAATATATTCAAAATGTCACAGTTGGTGATATGAACCTAGAGTTTAGGAAAGAGACTAGGAAGAGAACAAGATCTCAGAGTAAGATGATAAACAGAGCATGCGAGCCAATAAAGTCACTGAGAGAGTGTTAAAAGAGAATAGCAGGAGATCCAGCCTTATGTTACTAGAATTGAGCAGCGAGTTGACATAATGGAAAGAATTCCTAGTCTGGAATCAGAAAGACTCACCATCTTCCACAGTTCAAATTTGGCCTCAGACACTTACTAGCTGTATGATCCTGGGCAAGTTACTTAACTTTTTGCCTCTATCCTTTATCTGTAAAATGAGGTAGAAAAGGAAATGGTAAACCACTCCAATATCTGCTAAAAAAACAAAACAAAACAAAACAAAAAAACCCTACATGGGATCACAAAGAGTCATGATGAAATGACTGAACAACCTAACCCCTAGAGTTAGGGAGCATGAGAAGTGCATACCCTACTCATAGCCATAATTCTAATAATATATACATTGTCTCATTTTAATCCAGTAACCCCAAAACATAATCAGTGCACATATTATTATCCCCTTTTTTTCATAAGACTAAGACTCTAAACATTAAGGCATTTCCCTTTGTGCCAATATTGGCTTAACTCATTTCCCTTGAGTAGTTACTGAATGTTATCTAGTGAGTCAATAATAAAGTAGGGATGCAAAGTAAAGTTTTTGGATAACTTAATACTTTCATCTATAATAATCTGCCTTCTTCCCTACAAAAATATTTCTTCTCTCAAATAAATCTAAAGCATTTATCTGGCATTATCTATATATGAAGCATTGTGCTAAATTCTGGAGGCACAAGGAAAAAAAAATGAAGCTGTCTCTTCTTTCCAGAAAAAATTTCTGCTTCCTCCATTTGTTCCTCAAATGTGGTTTCTAGTCCCTTCACTAGTTTTATTTAGCCTTCCTCTGAGCACACCATAAACTGTCAATTTCCCTCTTCAAATATGGCACTTAGAACTGAATATAATATTTCATGTGTGGTCTGACCAAGAAAGAGAAGTTTGAGTTACGACTACCTTTGTTCAGAACACACTGTTTAAATTAATGTAGAATCAGATGATATAGCTTTTGTGGTTGATGAATTATGCTGCGACCCAAAACCATACTTCTTTTTCCATACACATAAGAATTTCTATGCAGCCAGATCTCTTGCATCCTATACTTGGACTTTTTTCTTTTTCTCTTTTTAACCCTTAGTACATGACTTCACATTTGTATCAATTAAATAGCATCTTTCATCTTCATAACCTTCAGGGTAAGGTGAAAAAAACCTTTTCCTCCAAACTTTTGGCCTTACACATTAACAGTAGAGAATAACAATAAGTAGTCTTCAGCACATATCCTAAGGAAAGACTCACCCAACTATCTTCCTCTTCATCTTACTCCTCATTACCATCATAACTAACATATATATAGCACTCCAAGATCTATAAAGCACTTTAAATATTTGATGTTCACAACACCCTTGTGAGCTAGGTACTATTATTAATCTCATTTTGTTGTTCGGTTATTTCAGATATTTCTAACTCCTTGTGATCCCATTTGGAGTTTTCTTGGCAAACATACTGGAGTGGCTTGCCATTTCTTTCTCCAGTTCCTTTTACAATTGAAGAACTGAAGAAAACAGATTTAAGTGACTTGTTCAGGGTCAAATTTGAAACCAAATTTGAACTCAAGAAGATGTCTTCCTAACTTCAGAACCAGCGCTCTATCCATATACCTACTTGCCCTACTTTTATTTTATAGATTTGAAAATAAAGTGAGGTATATTGCACATAGGATCAACAGGCAGATGAGACTTTTAAGGCCATCTAATTCAACCTCCTCTTATAGAAGGAAATGGGATCTTGAGAAGTTAAATTATTTGTGATTAGTCATACATGTAGGTAAACAATAAATATTAGAACTGAGAGATAGTATTAGAATTCAGGTTCTATTATACCAAATTTACCATTCTTTTTCAACTGTTCCAATCTACCTTCCAAGCATCATTTCCTCATTCTCACCAAACTGCTGCCAATCACATCCCTATTTCCAAAAGTAATTGACCTCTACTTATTACTCTCATTCTCCATTCTAGGCACTATCTTCTAACAAGTCTAGCTCAAACAGCAGGTGGATCATGGGGAGAACATTAAACAAAAACAAAACATAACCTTTTATTAAAGTTTTTCTACCTTCACAGAGTTTCCTACCCTACCATCTGATCTGAAAATAAAAAATAAAAAACATTGCCAGGGTTAGAGGATTCAAGTAATTAGGCAGGAATATTTTTGATGTTGGGCTGATTTTATTGTGTTTTTATTCATGATTGCTACTAGTAATATACCATAAATACTTTTAGGAACTGAAAAACAAAAAAGGGGTTTTTATTGGATTTCTTAGTGCTTAGCCAAACACTGGGAAAAGAAAGGTTAAGGGTGCATTCAAAGAAAATGACAATGATTTTTTCCAAACTCCTTTTTCCTCTACAATTATTTGTAAATAATAATTTTTCTGGAATAATTTATTAAACAAGATGTATAGAACATGAACGAAGGGATAAACACAATTACAGATTCAAGAAAAGTAAGGACTTATTAATAGTCCAATAATGAAATGGACTTCTTCATAAAAATGATAACGATGATAATAACTACTTGAGAGATAAGGTAGCATAATGAATAAAGTATCCACTTTGGAGATAGAAAGACTGGGTCCAAATTCAAGTGTGTCTCTAATACATATTAATAGTGTGACCATGAGTTAAATTACATAACTTCTCTATGTCCATGTAAATTCTCTCAAAATGTAAAGTACAGCAATATCACCATCACTAAGGGAAGACATTTCTGTACATGGAGTCCTTACACCAATGAAAAAACAGATCGAAACCAAAATAATAATAATGATGATGATGATAGGTAACATTTATACAGCAATTCATACTTGCAAAGAGCTCTGCAAATATTCTCTCAACAACCCTAGGAAGTAGGTGCCATTATTTCCCCATTTTATAGATATGAGAACCAAGGCAAACAAAATGTAAGTGAATTATCCATAATCACACAGTAAGTGACTGAGGTTGGAATTGAGTTGAGGTCTTCCTGACTCCAGATCCAGCTCTATTTCCCTTGTACCACTTAGCTATCTCTATAAGACCCTTAAAAGAGAGAAATAGATTATGAAAGGACAGGCAGATACATAGCAAGAACAGTTATTGAGCACTTACTATGAACCAGACACCATATTTCCTTCTCAAAAACCTTGTACAAATGTCATCATCCTCCACTCACAGGTGAGGGTCCTGGGACTCAGAGTCCATGACTTCTACGTAGTCACAGATCTAGTGAATGTCAGACCCAGAGTGAGAACTAGGTTTAGTGATAGAGTTCTGGCAATGAGAATGTTCAAAACAAATGCTAAGTTCACAATTATGAGAGATATTGTAGAAGAGAATCATGTTTTGAGGTTTTCATCCTTCAAAACTATATGATTTTATAGGTCTCCTCCAATACTAATATTTTCAGAAAGATATACAGGTAAGTTTCAGGTAGAGATTAAACTAGATGAACTCCTGAGGGCCCTTTGAAATTCTGTGTGTCATTCTGTGTGAGAACAAAACTGTCATCAATCTAAATCAATGGCCTGACTTTCACTTGAGGATTTGCATAGTCACTGGAACACATAATCAATATTAACTACATGTATATGGAGAGAGACAGACAGAGAGAGAGAGAGAGACAGAGAGACAGAGAGAGACAGAGACAAGAAAGAGACCAAGACAGAGATAGAGACAGAGACAGAGATAGAGGCAGAGACAAGAAAGAGACAGAGACAGAGACAGAGACAAAGCTAGAGACAGAGACACAGAAATATGTTTCTACAGAATAAATTTAAAATAAATATGAGATAATTTGAGGAAAATCTCAACTAAGTTTATAAAACAGCATTTTTATATTTCTTCATTCAATTATATTTATTCAACAAATATTTATCTGAGCACTTACTATGGTGGAAGCACTATGATAGGTGTAAAAGGAGGAACAAAGTTGCATAAACACATGGCCTCTGACCTCAAAGACTTTGAGGGCTAGCAGAGAATATTTTGTGTACACCAATGACTTTAATACCAAGTACCATAAAAGAAACATAAACTAGAATGTCATGAGAATTCTACAGAGTCATAGTTTCATTTTGTCTGGGGGAGGGGGAAACATGAAGGAAACATAATAGGCATTTGAATTAGGGCTTGAAGGACGCTAGGATGTCAATAGGCAAAAAGGTAGGATGTGGGGGGAAGATATCATAAAAAACTTTATGAAATGTTGACTTTAGAAATTCCAAATTTAGTAAGATTGCCTCGCTTTTTTAGAATTATAAATTCCAACTATCCACTTAGAATCATTTTATTTCCATAAAGAAAATGCCATCAACAAGTTTTTCATAATTGCAATCTCTTCATAAGAAAGTCTGGGCAAATACATTTTGATCTGATGTATAAATTGGAATGATGTAAATAGACATCGGCATAATTTTTTTCATTAAATATGACTTGGTTTTTGCAACTTGTTAATTAAGTTGCAGTTTATCAACACATTGAAACTGTTTCCACTAATGTCAAAACTCATTTGCATTGCTAAAGAGCATTGATGTTATTTATTGATGAGGAGTATATCTTAAAGGAGTTATATTTGAATGTGTTTTTGCCTATAAGGCAAACTTATTTGAATAAAGACTTAACTTGGTATTTTAGAATTTATAAAAACAGGAATGGAATTTTCATTTTCCAAACCTCTTCTGGAAAGAAATCTATTTCGGTTCTGGCATGGGTTCAAATATTCTAATGAATCAAAGGAATCAATACGAGCATTGTGGCAGATCACAGTTCATACCTGGCCAACATAGATAATGATGATCCATGTCCTCCCATAAGTTCAGTAAAAGGTCTTCTTTGAATTCTCTTGATACTAAAAGGATGCCAGTGGACCAAGCAGGGTATTCATCAGTTACCCTTTATTGTTGTCATGGGATACAAGCCCATCTTCTTGGTTCATGTATCCTTTGATGACATCCTTTACTATGAAGATTCTGCTTCTTAGTCCTTGTTTATACTATGTTACAGTCTGTTCACACCCACCATATGCCTTCCCCTTTAATTCATCTTTAATTTTTTAGAGATGGTAGCAACCGTGATTCAAGACATACAATGGGATAAGTCACTGGAAAGAGCAATGGCTCTGGAGTCAAAAGACCTGGATTCAAATTCTGCCTACTATCTATACAACTTTGGACAAATCATTAAACCTTCTTGGGCATCCGCCAAAGGAGGGGATTGGACTAGATAGACCTCTGAGATCTATTCTTTGCTACTTTAAATATTCAATCCTATGAGAAATTGTATTTCTTTTTATAACAGGGTTAAAACCCAGGGGAATGAAGACTAAATGATAAATCAGTTCCATTATTTGGGACCAACTGAATAAGTTTGTGTCTGTTGTTCTAGCTTTTTAAAAAAATATGTTTATTTAAAAAAAAGAATAGAAAAAAGGAAGACAGAAAAGGAAAATAAAACAAAACAAATGTTATTCTAGCTTTTAAGAAACATTGCCTAATTTTGATGTATGCGTAGTAGATACCTTGTTAGGAGGGATCTTTGAGGCAGACTTTTGTTGCATTATATCAAATGGCTTTTTATGATCAACAACTAGGAATCCAATAGAATCTTTTATTATTATATATCTTTCAGTCAGTTGTGTCAGCCAACCAACAGTCAATTAACATTTATTATTGTGTGATGGCAGTTTAAGAGGACTCACAATGCTATTCACTTCCATACATAAAGGTAAGAACTCAGAATATGCAAGTTGAAGCAAGTTGGATGTAAATAAAATGTGAGTTTGTTTTGCTAAACAATATATACAATGAATTTTGGGGCTTTTTGCTTAGCGGAGAAGGCAAACTGGATATGTAAAGAGAATAAGAAATAATCAAAGAATACCTATATGTTCTACTAGCATTCTTATAATGTCAAGAGAAAAAGAGAAAGCCCCCCAGTATATTGAGTGGCTCCCCATGTCTAATGCATAGAAAGAAATTATCAAGAATCACAGATGATAGGCAGACATTGTTGGGCAGCCATAAGCACTCTTAATTTAAACAATCATTTGAGGAGATTGTTGGAATCATCTGAGTATCTGAATAACTGGCTTGAATTAGGTTTCACTGTTTAACAAGTTTTGCTATCATTTTAGTGGGCACTCAATCAATTAGAACTGATTTGAAATTTTTTCCTAGTTTTTAACTGTTTGTATTCTTTACAAATAGTATAAACTATGTATTTCATTACTGTAACAATATTAATAGTAAATTATGTTTGTATACAAATTTACAAAGTCATTTCCTTATAAGAAATCCTTTAAAACAGGAAATATGAGTCAGAAGCAGGTTCTATTTCTTAAATGTATGTCTCCCCTAAATTCTAGCACATTTATTATGAGGCTCATTTCTTTAATAAGGTCAAAGAACAATCCCAGAACTGAGTAGAATCCTTCTAAAAGTAATTCCAACCCTCCCTTCTTTTCTTCTATGTTGAGTCACCATACATAGTGAAAGGAACATTACATTTGGAGTCAAAAGATTTGGATTCTAGTTCTATATCACTAAGTGGCCATGGAATATTGGACAATTTGCATTATTTCCCTGGGACTCAATTCCCCATCTATAAAATGGGAATAATGAATCTTGAACTCCCTCTTTCACAGTTTTATTATGATGAAAATATTATTGTAAGCCATAAAATGCCATATCATTGCAGGTTTTCTCTGCCATATGAAAACAATTTGAGCATCACAGGAAAACTGGTGATAAACAAAAATTGATACCTGGCAGGATTGGATCTACTAAATAAAGAAAAAGCAAGAGCTCCTCCTCCATCTGTTACTATGACTCCTCTCATTAAATAACATCAAAGATGTGGTATCCCCCATTTAGCGCTTTTTTGGAAGTATGGAGATTAGAATTGAATAGTTCCTTATACATAGATGCAGAGGTGGCACAGTGAATAAAATGCTGGGTCCTAGAAGACCTAAGATTAAATCCAGCCTCAGACCTCACTAGCTGTATGACTCTATGTGATTCTTAAGCTCTGCTCCCTTCATTTTCCTCCACTGTAAAAATGGGGATAACAACAGAATTTACCTTGAATGATGTTGATGAAAGTCAAATGAGATAATATTTTTCAAATACTTAACATAATGTAGGAGTAGAATTATAGTAGGTGATAAATAAATGCTTATTTCCTTTCCTGCCTTGAACTTCTGAAAAAAACTGGACATAAACCTTGCCAATTGATGGTTAGGAAAATATTGTCTCTCAAATAATGGAGAATCTCACATTTAAATGGAGGAGACAAATGCTTATAAATCTTTAAAATGAAGACAGAGCAATGAAGAATGAAACATGGAAGGGTTGAGATGCAAAATGTAATTTCCCAGCAATGGCAAACACATTATGAGCTTACAAAGTTTAACACTATAGCAAAAAAAAAAAAAAATGAGATACCGCTAGAGCCAAAGTCCCTTGGGAAGGAGAGAGGCAAGTACATTAAAACCCTTAGAGACAAATGTTATTATTTGTCTCATTCTACAGATGAGGAATTTGAGGCTCACAAAGAGGTTAAATAACTTGCCTAAATTCACATAGCTAGTAAGCATCTAAAGTAGAACTGGAGTTCAGCTCTTTCTGACTCCAGTTTTAGCACGACTTTCACTGTACCCACTAATATACCTTCCTCTTGCCCTATAGATAATGTTCATTTTTAATTTTTTTAGAGATGATAGCAACCATGATTCAAATCATACAAGGGATAGGTCACTGGAAAGAGCAATGGCTAATGGCTCTGGAGTCAAAAGACTGGATTCAAATTCTGCCTTCTATCTATACAACTTTGGACAAATCACTAAATCTCCTTGGACATCTGCCAAAGATACATCAGGTGGAACAATGGATAGAGCACTGGACTTGGAATAAGGAAGATTCATCTTCATGAGTTCAAATAGTCTCAGATACTTACTATCCTCAGTTTCTTGTCTATAAAATGAGCTGAAGGAGATGGCAAACCACTCCAATATCTTTGCCAATGGAGTCACAGAGTCATATATAACTAAAAACAGCGGAACTGTAGGATAAGGTTTGCCTAATGGCCTGCACCTCTTGGTTAATTAGCAACAAGGGCATATACTTTCAGGGAGTCCCAACCTTGTTGGAGAACTTTTCTGAGTTTAATTTTTTTAAGATAGTGTATTTGACCTGGCAAGGAATGAGTTAAAACTTCCACTGGAATGTCCTACCTAATTCAGGAATGTTCAGATGAATTTTATGTTTGCAAGGACCCGTTGATAAAATTTTTGTCCAGAACTCTAATTAGACTGCTCTATGTGTTATAAGAAGTCATTGAAAAATAGCAGGAGGTTCTCTATTATTCCAGGTACTCATTAAAGCAGATATTTTTAACCTGGGGTCCATGAATTTTTTTAAAATGTTTCAATAACTGTATCCAATATATTTTTAATGCAATCAGAAATGTAATTTATTGAATTCATTCAAATTGCCAAAGGAATTTTATCACACACACACAAAGTTTATGAATTCTGTGTATTAAAGGGGTTTCTTACCCAAGGAGAGAGTCTGACTTTCACTTGATCCAAGGTCCCTTTTGAGAAATCCTCTTATGTTTCACAAACTTATTTAAGACCCAAGAGGAGAAGCTCACTAATTTTCTCTTCTCTTCTTTATTTTTTGTTATTTTTACATTTTGAATTTTTTAAATTCTATTTGAGTTGAGGCAGTCTTTTATACAACCCAAGATAGGTGATAATAGGGAAATTTTGTTTAATGCTTGCTTGCTAAAAAATCATATATAGCCATGTTTTTGAGAATAAGTGCAATCTTTAGATCCCAGTGAGTGCCGTTGGGCTGGATCTTCAAGAAAGACACTTTTTAGGTTGTCCCAGAACTGTGCCATATGAATTTCTATGAAATCCTTTAGTATAAGGCACTGATGAGACATTTTTAATAGTTTTTATTTACCAGATACATGCGTGGGTAATTTTACAACATTAACAATTGCCAAACCTTTTGTTCCAATTTTTCCCCTCCTTCCCCCACCATGGCAGATTGACCAATACATGTTAAATGTGTTAAAGTATAAATTAAATACAATATATGTATACATGTCCAAACAGTTGTTTTGCTGTACAAAAAGAATATATGTTAAATGTGCTAAAGTATAAATTAAATACAACATATGTATACATGTCCAAACAGTTGTTTTGCTGTACAAAAAGAATTGGATTTTGAAATAGTGTACAATTTGCCTGTGAAGGAAATAAAAAATGTAGGCGGACAAAAATAAGGGGATTGGGAATTTTATGTAGTGGTTCATAGTCATCTCCCAGACTTCTTTATCTGGGTGTAGCTGGTTCAGTTCATTACTGCTCTGTTGGAACTGCTTTGGTTCATCTCATTGTTGAAGAGGGCCACGTCCATCAGAATTGATCATCATATAGTTATTTCATCAGTCATCATCAGTTCATGTAGGTTCTTCCAGGCCTTTCTAAAATCATCCTGTTGGTAATTTCTTACAGAACAATAATATTTCATAACCTTCATATACCACAATTTATTCAGCCAATCTCCAATTGATGGGCATCCAGTTTCCAGTTTCTGGCCACTACAAAAAGGGCTGCCACAAACATTTTTGCACATATGGGTCCCTTTCCCTTCTTTAAGATCTCTTTGGGATATAAGCCCAGTAGTAACATTGCTGGGTCAAAGGGTATGCACAGTTTGATAACTTTTTGAGCATAGTTCCAAATTGCTCTTGAGGAGGCATTTTAAAAGACAATGCCGGGGCAGCTAGGTGACGCAGTGAATAGAGCATCAGCCCTGAATTCAGTAGGACCTGAGTTCAAATCTGGTCTCAGACACTTAACACTTCCTAGCTGTGTGACCCTGGGCAAGTCACTTAACCCCAGCTTCAGGAAAAAAAAAGAAAAAAAGAAAAAACATCCTCAAAATCAACAGAAAACCATCCAATATTGGGAGAAATAAACAGATCTACTCAAAGCATGCCAGCTAATTTGCAAGGAATAGCAAATATGTAAATGATCAAAAAGTATAAAATGCAAATATAATCAACTCTCAAGCTAGAACTATATTAAAGGAATAAGTCCATTAAAAAGTCAGCCTGAGTCTCTAAATCAAATCCCATGTGTGCATGGAAAGAAAAGTATACATTATTCCCATTGGGCACTGACTTTCAATCTCACTGAACAACAACCATGTACCCTAAATGTATCTAACTATAGGAACTAAGACCTAAAGGAAAACTGAAAACATTGACCTCTCTATGTATACTATCTTCCTAATTCAAATAACTATACTTTCTTTAGAGTCATCCAGCCTTGTGAAGTCACTTTTTGATGTAAAGACAACCTTCTTGGTAGGACAATCTACCCACTTCTTATTAAGTTTAATTTTGAATGATTTAATGATACATGGAACAAATTTTAAGAGGCAAAGACTCTTGTTTTGTTTTTCATAGTAGTTGAAATTCAGAGTTGAGTCTCAGAATTGTAAAATAGTTATAAAAGCATTGAGTCCATCCCCTACTTGTTGCATAAATCTCTCTCTCTCTCTACAACATCCCTCAGAAGTATTCATCCAAGGTTTTTTGTTCAGACTGTTCCTTTGCAACAGGGAGAAATTAATTCTTAACCTGCCTTGCTCACTAATGCCATCAGGTGGCTATTTCTATTACAGCAGCTTAAGATTATATTTATTTCTCAGGCAACCATTATTGAGTCATTTTGAAATTGCAATCAATTAAAATCCAATAATAATTTTCTTAAAAACTACAATCTAGCCACATCTTTTCCATCCTGTATGTGTTCAATACACGGATCTTTAAAATAACATTCTAATCTTTAAGAATTAGGAAAAAACAGAAACTACACTCTCAGGTGAAAATAACAAAAAAGTGAAATAAGGAAGAATTCTGCAAAACCATCAATTTGTCTCTTTTTCTCCTAAGCTCCTAGGCCTTTTGAAGTATATGGTGTTATTTTGTCTTAGTGGGTGGTTTGGGAATCTAAGTGGTGGGGATGTTTTTCTCTGTCAAGTGTTTGAGTGGTTGAAGGGGAGGGGTAAAGAAAAATGGAAAGAATTGCTGAAAGTCAAATAAAAATACTGCAAATAGTTCAGCTGAAGCTCAGTAGCCTCCTGCGGTTTAATTTTCAAAGTAAATTTACAGCTGAAAAAAAATGCCCACAAAAAGCACAGAATCTGGGTGTTTGTTTGGTTTTTTTATTACAGAAAATTTTTGTGTGGACAGAAGCTGCAGAAAATATTGGTTGCGTTAGATTGTTCACTAGAAAAAATAACAAAACCATTGACCTTGAACCTAACCTGCTAGGATATGGAGATAGCATTATTATCTAGAGCTTTAATTAAAATAGAGATCACTCTATTGGGAACTTATTTCAAAGTAAGAGTAAACAAGGACTAAATCTCAGGCTTCTATTCTCATTTCTAAAGTTCTAATGGTCAAACTCTTAAGACTTTTCTTTTAGCCATTACAAAGGAACTAATTTCTAAGCTTATTGAAGCACTGACATCATTCTGCTGTTAGTTTGACTTCATCTTCCTTACTCATCTCACTACATCAATTTATTAAGGCCAGAGAGGAAATTCCATTCTTAGCTGTAATTCCTGCTGCACCATCTCCTAGGAGACCATGATAAAAATCTAGGCCTCTAGAAATATAGAACCCCAGAAGATACTATCCTATCTGCCATTTCATAGTCCAAATATACAGTGTAGCTTTTAGGCAACCTGTTATATGGAAAAGAACCAGATTGTCCTGGGAAACACTAGTTTTGAATCATAACTCTGATATTTACTAACACTGTACTTCTCTGAAGCTCGGTTTACTCATTGATAAAATTAAACAAATTAGACAAGATGCTGTCTCAGAAATGCAGTTTAAAAAAAAAAAGAAATCATAAGAATATGTAAAATAAATGAAAGCAGAAGCTCTAAATGATTAGCCCAATTATTAGCTAACAACTAAAATGTCTGATGTCCAAAGAATGTCCCAAAATAGATAATTATTAAAGTAAATGATATTTCTATAAGAGTAACTTTTGGAGACATGGTTGTTATGATTTCCAATTTCTTGACCCTTTCAAATTTAATCTACTTGACTGAATTTTTTTCTTGTCTTGAAATTATAAAAGTTACCTAGCAAGCCTGCAATTATTTAAGGCTTTTCTTTTCAAAAATGTTATTTTTGTAACTAAAAAATCTAGAAAAAGAAAAGCCCCTAATTAAATATCAAATTAGAAATTCTGAAGCTCAAAGGAGAGATTAATAAAATTGAAACCAAGAAAACTATTGAACTAATAAATAAAACTGAGTTGGTTTTATGAAAAAACCAACTAAATAGATAAGCTTTTTGATTAATTTGATTAGAAAAAAAAAGGGGAAAAAAAACCAAATCACCAGCATCAAAAATGAAAAGGGTGAACTCACCACCAATGACAAAGAAATTAAAGCAATAATTAGGAGCTATTTTGCTCAATTGTAGGGAAGCAAGTATGACAATCTAATTGAAATGGATGACTATTTACAAAAATATAAATCGCCCAGATTAACAGAAGAGGAAATATTATTTAAATGGTTCCATTTTAGAGAAAGAAATTGAACAATTTCCATTAATGAACTTCCTAGGAAAAAATCTTCAGGATCAGATGTCAAATTCCAGAAATATAGAATCCAGTCTCTCCAAGATTGAGTTTTGCTTCAACTCATCTAGTTACTATAAGCCTGGCTTGCTGTCCCTCTGTTCCCCAGGATATCAGCCTAGAATTCTATGTCCCACTATCTGAATACCAAGATATGACTGAAGTTTATCCAGGTTTTGAGCTCTACTTTCTAATCTGATTTTACATATGATATTTTCATTCCTGTATCTATATTAACTGATCTTCAAATTTTTAACAAATAATATTAAATGATTGCAACTGGCCAAGGAAAATCCAATACATAAATGTCTACTCTTGTTTTGTTTGTTTGTTGTAAACAATCAGGATTAAGTGACTTGCCCAGGGTCACACAGCTAGTAAGTTATGTGAGGCACATTCTCCTGACTCAAGGACCAGTGAAATGCCCATTCTTAATAAAATATTATCATTAACATTGAAATTCTCCACTAAGTTTTAATTAATTTTTTTTATTTTTTAAATTTTTTGACAGTATATATGCATGAGTAATTTTTTATAACATTATCCCTTGTATTCCTTTTTCCAAATTATCCCCCCCTCCCTCTACTCCCTCCCCTCGATGACAGGCAATCCCATATATTTTACATGTGTTACAATATAACCTAGATACAATATATGTGTGTAAATACCATTTTCTTGTTGCACATTAAGTATTAGCTTTCGAAGGTATAAGTAACCTGGGTAGATAGACAGTAGTGCTAACAATTTACATTCACTTCCCAGTGTTCCTTCTCTGGGTGTAGTTATTTCTGTCCATCATTGATCAACTGGAAGTGAGTTGGATCTTCTTTATTTTGAAGATATCCACTTCCATCAGAATATATCTTCATACAACATTGAAGTGTACAGCGATCTTCTGGTTCTGTTCATTTCACTCAGCATCAGTTGATGTAAGTCTCTCCAAGCCTCTCTGTATTCCTCCTGCTGGTCATTTCTTACAGAGCAATAATATTCCATAACCTTCATATACCATAATTTACCCAACCATTCTCCAATTGATGGACATCCATTCATTTTCCAGTTTCTAGCCACTACAAAAAGAGCTGCCACAAACATTTTGGCACATACAGGTCCCTTTCCCCTCCTCAGTATTTCTTTGGGATATAAGCCCAATAGCAGCAATGCTGGGTCAAAGGGTATGCACATTTTGATAACTTTTTGGGCATAGTTCCAAATTGCTCTCCAGAATGGCTGGATTCTTTCACAACTCCACCAACAATGTATCAGTGTCCCAGTTTTTCCACATCCCCTCCAACATTCATCATTATTTGTTCCTGTCATCTTAGCCAATCTGACAGGTGTGTAGTGATATCTCAGAGTTGTCTTAATTTGCATTTCTCTGATTAGTAGTGATTTGGAACACTCTTTCATATGAATGCATATAGTTTCAATTTCATCATTTGAGAATTGTCTGTTTATATCCTTTGACCATTTATCAATTGGAGAATGGTTTGAATTCTCATAAATTAGAGTCAGTTCTCTATATTTTGGAAATGAGACCTTTATCAGAACTTTTAACTGTAAAAATATTTTCCCAATTTGTTACTTCCCTTCTAATCTTGTTTGCATTAGTATTGTTTGTACAGAAACTTTGTTTTAATTAATTTTAATTAAATTCTCCATTTAATTTTTATTAAAGTTTAATCAGCATTAAAAGTCTTTGTAAAACTGAATAAAATAATGATAGATTTTATCTGGTAAAACAAAGGGGACAGAATTCAAGAGAAAATCAAAAGTAAGGGAGGTCTTCTATCAACTACCATGACTATGTGTCCCAAATGTAGGCTAGTCTGTCTCCTACTAGAGAAGAGAAAATGAAAGAACTTAAAGAATATCTTGTCACATTCCAGTTTATGAGAGGCAATTAAATGTTATTAAAAGAATAGAAACAGGATTTCAATGAGTGAAATGATCTGAAGTGATAGAGGGGAAATTTAACCCTCGTCACTAGGTTGAAAAGCAGAATATTAGACAAAAAAGGAAGGGAAGGAGAAGGAAGCTGGTATTTTTTGGAGAAAAATAAATAATGAAGTTGAGGGTCTTCCAAAGATAGCTGAGATTTCTCTGAGGAGAAAGCAACTATCCTTTCCATTGATGAAAGAGAAATCACAGAAGCAATCAGAAGAGAAATCATATAAATCAAATTAATTAGCATTTATGTGCCAGAATAATGGTGATTACTGATTCTTGACTTAAGCTCCAAAGAGGCCATTATTTAAAAAAAAAAGTACTCATTAACACCAAATTATAGCAATACTTTTTTGTAGAAGCAAAGAATTATAAACAAAGTAGCCCATCAATTGGGAAATGGTTAAACAAATTGTAGTATATGAATGTAATGGAATGGAATATTACTGAGCTGTAATAAATCAGGAATATGATAAGTATAGAAAAACATGGGAAGATTTATATGATCTGAAGCAGAGTAAAGTAAGTAGACACATGATAATAATAAAAATAATGACTACAATGTCAAAAATGGAGAGAACAACCACAAAACAATCAAAAGCAAAGCTTGCAAGATAACAAACATATCTCTCCAAAGGAAAAATATGAGAAGACACCCACATCACTACTTTGCAGAGATGTAAGATTCACAGGTGTGGTATATGGCAGACTTTTTTTCCATGTATCGTTTTTGCTGATTTTTTTTTCTCTCTTTTCCTTCTTTATTCTGATTGGCCTCAGAGAGAAGAAATTGTAGTAGCAGACTAATCTGTTCATTCATTCACTCATTCAACAAGAACTTTTTAAACACATAAGATATTCCTGGCATTGAGCTTGGAAGCAAAATTATAAAGACAGAACTAAATATTTCTTGCCTTCAAGGAGCTCAATTTTCAAATATGTGAAATCTTGAAAATGAATAACCAAAGAGTCACAGAGGTTATGAAACTGCATTCAATTCTGAAAAATACTAAAGAACTCACAGAAGGAATGCCCCAACTGTTAATTCTGAAAAACAAAATAATAATAATAATAATAATAAATCAAATAGCCAATAGCAGCTAAAAGCAAAAAGCATTTTTTATTCTATTGGAGGAAAGAAACTAGACATATGTGCCAGGATTCCCTAGGAGGAGACCCAAGGCAATGGGGCTAAACCTTGATAAATACATAGATCTGTATGTTTATCTATATATATGTAGAAAGAGAGAGAGACAGAGAGGGGAGGGAGGGAGGAAAGGAGGCAGAGAGAAAGAGACAGAAAGAGACAGAGAAAGAGAGACAGAGACAGAGAGAAAGAGACAGAGAGAGAGACAGAGAGAAAGAGACAGACAGACAGACAGACAAGAGAGACAAGGAAACGGAGAGAGGGAGGGAAGTGGCTAGATAAAACTATGTGGTATAGTGGTGAGCGCATAACAGCAATAATGAAGCAAGATTGCCTAGTGACATTCATAACAGGGTCTGAACTGTCTGATGTTTGCCTGCCTTCAGGGATGATCAGTTCTGTGATTTAGTTGCAGTAAATTTCATTCAGAGGGTGAGTCCAAAGGATTGTTGTTATGTCAAGCTTGGGGCACAACTTGCTTTTTGGACCTTAATCCTAGAAAATAAGGTATCTCATAATAGTAAAAAGAGAAGATTGAAAAGAGAGAGAGGTGGTCTTGGCAAGGGAATCCTGACAAATACCTCTTATAAGGAGAGGAGATTAGACTTAGTAATAACAAATATAATATAACCTTTTAAAGATCATATACACTTTAGAAATATTATCTCATTCTTCCATCACCACCACCCTGAGAGGTAGATGCTATTATTATCCCCACTTTACAGATCCTTAGACTGAGGCAGACAGAGGTTAAGTAACTTGCCCATAGTCACACAGCCACAGATTCAAACAACTAGCAATTTTCTGAGGCAGAAATTGAACTCAGGTCTTCTGACTTCAAGTCCAATATTCTGTCATCTATCTGACTCAATGTAAGAAAAAATCTTCCTCACAATTATAGCTGTTGAAAAGTGGAATGGATAGCCTTAAAAGGTCCTATTTCCCACCTCACTAGGTAATTTGAAACAAAGACTGGTTGATCACTTGTCAGATTAATTGTAAAGGAGATGCTTGTTAAGATGTGCATTGGACCAGATGGTAACTGAGGTCCCTTCCAGCTCTGAGATTCTGTACCTGTGCCCTCTGTGCTCTCCAGCTTCTAGCCAAAACGTAATAATCTTCTAGGAGTTTTGAAGGCTGAGTTTGACATCTGAATTGTAGACAGCAATTACTTTATTTTACCAAAGTATTTGATAAAGTATCTCAAATTATTCTTGTGGAAATTATATGGATGTGGCATAGGTTGAGTGGCAGGTTTGTGATCTACCTGGATCTGTGTTACCTAACATTTTTATCAATGACTTGGAAAAAGGCATAAGTAGCATGCTGTCAGATTCACAGATGACAAAAACAGGATTCAAAAAGAGCTTGACAGGACAGATATTGGACTGGCTGTAATAAAATAAAAGTAGGTTAGGGACAAATGTAAAGTCTTGCACTTGGGTTTAAAAAAAATCTTACACTCTTAAATGCAAGATGGAGTAGACATGGGTAGAAAGTAAAAAAGAGAGATGAGGGTTTTAGAGGACTGAGAATTCAGCACAAATCAACACTGTGACATGGAAGCCAAAAATACAACCTGGGGCTGAATTAAGAGCAGCACATTTTTCTGGACTAAGATGGCCATTATCCTTATGGAGTCTTCCCTGGTCAGACCATATCTAGAGGATTATATTCAATTTTATATACCAGATTTTAAGAGGTAAGCTGGAAAGTGTGCAGAAGAAAGCAACCTTGAATCTATGTCATAGAAGTATGGGTGGATAGAACTGTGGATGTTCAGCTTGGGAAAAAATTACAAAATATGATAAACTACACTCAAGTATTTATAGGTGAGTCAGGTGAGGAAGAGATTAGACTTGTTCTTTTTAGCTACAAAGAGAGAACTAGGAGCAAAGGGTAATAACCATGTTTATGCATATACACAAATATGTATGTGCATGTACATTTTTTTGTTCAGTAACTTCAGTCATATGCATCTCTTTATGACCCCATTTGGGGTTTTCTCAGAAAAAACACTGAAGTTGTTTTCTATTTCCTTCTCCAACTCATTTTATAGATGAGGAAACTGAGGTAAAAAAGGGTTAAGTGACTTACCCAGGATCATTCAGCTAGTAAGTGTCCGAAGCTACATTTGAACTCATGAAAATGAATATTCCTGACTGCCACTCTATCTGCTGTGCTAGCTAGTTGCCCAAGCATGCATATATGTATGTATAATTTAATATATATATAATAGAACAACCAAAATTCATGAGTGGATAAAGGATCTCAAAATCAATTCCAAGCTAACAACAGATTATTTTTAGAAAACAATAACAACTTTGACCCAGTTACTTAAAAGTGATAAATTTGTATAATATTACCACATACAAGAAATACCAAGGTATTATAAATTTCTTAAGCTATGTAAAGATACAAATCTAATAACAAAAAGTAGGACACCTTAATGAAAAGAACAAATATGATAATGCTATTACAAACAAAAGCATGGATGCCAAACTATTAACAAGTGGATAACGAGTATTAAACATCACTCACAGAACAGGGAGCCATATAAAAATGGGGGAAATGAATGCTGTTTTTATATCTGAAAAAGATTATCACCTAAAAAATGCACAATGACATGAAATCTGTTGCTGAAAGGATACGCTAGCAAGGGTAATGATCTACTTATAACAATAAATAAAAACAATAATAAAATTTTAAAATAAAAAGAACTCATTAGTGTGAGTTGGAATGAGAGTGCTTCAGAATTTATGTGGACATATCTTTTGATCTCCACTTATAATTTTGGTAGGATATATAATTTCATTCAGTGTAAGACTGATATAGCACTTCCTTCCACGAATGCATATCAACACTTCAGTTACAATTTAGAGTATTAGAGGTTATCTGAAGCAACAAAGGCAATCAGATGACTAAAAAATTATATGATCCGGCCATGGCCACATAGGTAGCATGTGTCACAGGCAGAATTTTAATCCAAAGTCTCCAGACTCCAAGGTCAGTTATATCCAATTGCTACATATCTTGAAAATATGTGATGTTTAACAAATGTTTCCTGGATTGAATTCAATTGAATTGAATCAGATTTAAATGAACCTATATTCTGAGAGATTCCTAGAGTCAAAAAACTGTAAAGAAATCAATAATATTAAGGGTATTAAAGTATGGGGTTGGTAAAACATATTGTCAGTTTTCTTACCATGAGGAATTTTAGGACAAGAGGAATTGGTTATCAGATGTTGAAATGGAGTTTGGGCAATACAGAGTCCTGGAATATGTAACCAAAAAGTCAATCACATCAAAAAAAAAGGGGGGGAGAGGGGGGCGAAGTTCAAATTAACAAAGCTAAGCTATCAATCCAAGAAGAAAAGTTGGAAGTTTTGGGTCATTTTCTAAAACCATATGGACAAGATCAAGTTGCACCATTGTCCTAAATGGCTACCAAAGCTGCTACAGGTGGTTCAGGGGTCTTTGTGGAAATGCCTTTTGATGTTAGTGGCTCCAACACTCAAAGGAATTTTAATTAAGGAAATAAATGAGATCAGGAATTATATTAGCAATTAAATGTGTTGTTGCACTCCTCCAAAAACAAACAATAGGGTCAACCTAAGATGTACGGCTTTTAATGGATGTGGAAAAATATTCAACAATCAGAAATAATAAATTCCAAAATTTAGTTGAGATCTAGAGTTTTAGACTAAATAGTTTTATATTTAACAACAAGGGGTGAAAAGCTCAGGGAAATGATATATGTGAAACAAATTATAGTTGTTTTTATGTGATTCGTTTTATTTTAGTTTTTTTTGCTTCTTCCCCCCAAGACAGAGTCATAATAAAAATGTAACATCCTGATTGAGAAGGGGGGGAGGAGGGAAGAATGAAGCCAAAAAAAAAAAAAAAAAGACAGGAAAAAGAAACTACAGTAGTATAAACATAAATGTAAGAGAACAATACAATCAACAATTATGGAATGGGTAAAAAAATTATGGCACATGAAGTAATGAAATATCACTGTGCCTATGAAAAGATAAATAGGATATAAATATTCAAAGACTTACACAAACTGATGCCAAATGAGGTAAGCAGAACCAGAACAAAACAATACTTACAATAAACAGAGCAATTAAAATGGAAAGAACAAAAACATAATGACTGCCAATTACAGTAACCAAATTTTAACTGAAGAAAGAGATTAAAAAAAAAGACATCTTGTCCTGCTTCTTTGCAGAGGTGGAGTTCTGACCCCCAGAACTTTATTCTTCATTGTATATTTTTTTCACATCAAACAGGGGTATGTTAATAATTGATATCCATTTTCTAAGAAAATGGGAAGTAATGGTTTAGGGAAGTATTTGTTATGTCAAAACAAAATTAGTAATAGATTTTTTAAAATTAAAAATAAAAAAGATAGTACAACAGCAAATCATGGACAAACAACATATGTATCATGATTAATAAAGATATTGATTGTCTGAAATAGGCTGTTTAAAGTTTTGATAAATAATCTCAAAACTATATACCACTTAAGATGTCTCAAAATTCATTTGCACCCATTATCTAGTTGCATTCCGCATGTCAGTACTGAGAAGTGGGTCTGATAAATAGTAATACATTTTATAAGTGAAGAAAATAAGGCAAAAAGAAGTTGTGAATAACTTAAAGTGATGCAGCAAATAAAGGGCCAACTCGGCCAACTCTAATGTTTCCTTAGGCAAGTGCAACATCCCACACTGAAATGTTCTGGTTTTGGTCTTTTTTTTTTCATTTTCATGTTTATTCTGAATCTGAGACATCAAATAAAATGGTCATTGCATATACGTAGTGGAAGAGAAAAACATTTTACATGAAACTGCAAATTTATTGTCTATGGTTTACTTTTCTTTTTTAAGTATATAGTAATATCAATCTATTGCTTCCAAGGCTGTCCTACTTGTCTGGCCTTCTTCTTGTTCTTTTCTTTCCACTAAAAAAAAAAATAAAAATAAAAATAAAGATGTCTCAACAACTCTTGTTTCATTCTTTCCTTAGGCTGAAACTTTAACACCTTTTCTGGGGAATTCCAGGTTCATGAATCTGAGATTTCCAGATCTAACCATGTAAATTTGATAAATTAGCAATGAAGTCCTTTACATTCTCCCAAAGAGCATCCTGCAATGGTGCATTATAATGAGATTTTACTATAGCAAAGCCCCTTATAAAGACAAAGATGAGAATAATTACACAGTGTCTGCATTAAATAAACATTTGATAAATGTTTGTTGATTGATCTTAGTCAGAGATGAAAATTGTTTGAAATTAATTTATTTAAGCTATACATACAGGAACTAATACTATTACATATCACCCAGATTCTCTACAGTCTTAAGTCAGACTCTTATAACCTTTAGCCCTTCAAAGTGACTATGTTAAAACTTTGCAACAGAGGATCCCTCTTTAAATGAAGGGTATAAATACACTATGAGGGATTCTTCAGTTCCCTACCCAGATTATCTGATAAATTCAGTTTCTAATGGTGTTGTAACCAACTCTCCTTATAAAGGTACCCAGAGACTCATAAGCTCAAAGTATGGATAGGTATATGTGCAAGTTAAGGGAAACCAATAGAACTCACATATGGAAGAACACAGAGTAGTGAGTATTTATCCTATAGACGCCTGTAGTCTCAGTCACTTATTGTGGTGCTCTGGGTAAGACTCTAGAAAAAGATGCTGAGAGTTCTTCGTCTATATAAATTCTTTCTTCCATGATTCTCCTGGTAATGTTTTCCTAAAAGCTCAAGCCTCTAGCAGCTGTCAACATATTTCCTTGGTCATAGCTCCCCATTCCAACCTAATTTTGTGATTCTTTCTGCCATACTGTTTCACTATCTCTGCACTTCATTCTTCTACTCTTTCTCAAAAAAAATAGAACAAGAAGGTAGTACTCTTACTTGTCAAGAGAAAAAAATAATAAATATTTATTAAGCATTTAGTATGGTTCAGACCTTGCTCTAGGTGCTAGAGATCCAAGTACAAAAAATTACAA